>NC_057794.1:287397105-287667139 GCF_018294505.1 Triticum aestivum | reverse complement strand
GGTCGATTTCTACTAAGTCCCCGACATTTTCCTGTCCAAGTGCTCATGTTCGTAGCTCCGTAACTTTGCATCCGTAGCTCCGATTCATGCATATAGCCTATCAAAATGTTCATCTCAGAGAGTACATCATTTCATTCCATTGCATCATTTTCATTTGAGTTCATCTTGGTGCCCGAAATGCTGTTAGAAGAGGGTTACTTGAGTTAATTGTCAGATCTGTTACTCCGTTTAGCACTTTTGTCATTTTTGCCATGATTATTGTGTGCATGATATGCCCATGTGCTCTACATATGTTTTGTTAAGGGTTTTGTCATATTTCCAGAGGTGCAACCCATGTATTTTTAGGATGTGTGTGGTGACTTGTGCAAGCTTGCAAAGTGGTGCACTTGCTAATTCTGTTTTCAGGGACTTACTGATATCACCAAGTCCTGGATCTGTTTATCTCATGATGCCATATGTTCTTGTTGTTTCCTAGTGATCCGTGCCTCTTTTGAGGATGATCAGTAAGGGTGTTTTGTTAATATTGTAGTGCTCTATCTATCCATCTCTTTTTATGCAATTATGGAGCACCCTAGCTTGAGTCAATCGAGCTCTACTTTTGCTACTTTGTGAATCTGGGCAGATTGTCAACTTGTTTGCAATTTTGCCGATGATGTTGTAGTTGATCCGTGCATGCTATGTTATTGTTCTTGCCATGTCTAGCTTGCATTTTGTGCCGTATTGACGGGTGAATGCTTGTCTTGCCATGACTTGCACCGTAGTGAGTGCATCGAGCTCGTAAACATGCCTACTTGAGTTATATTTCAGCATGTGCCAGTTTTCACTAAGTCTGAAAACTGATTATGTTTTTGCTATGTTCACGTGCTTGCAATTGTATTTTCTGGTCCTTTTTGGCTCAAGGTCACTAAGGGACTTTTGTTAAGATCTTTGAGTAGCTCCATGCCATGCTTTACTTTGCCATGTTCAGATCCTGTAGAATGTAGTTTTGTTGCTCCGAAGAGGGCGGCCTGATCTGAAATTCCAGACAAGTGTCAATTTCACTAAGTCTGAGATCTGTTTGTCATATGCATTTTTGCCATGCTTGTTTGAACCTGTTAATGGATTAATTGGCGGTGGCTCAGTGCTATATTTTTGTTAAGCATCTTGTGTGCATCCCTGCCATGTATTTTGTTGTCATGTTTGGGTGCTGTAGCATGTTCATCTCATTGCATTTAGATGCCTACTTGCTGTAAATCGCAGACCGGTGTCATATTTGAATCGCTTGCCATTTCCAAACCGTAACTCCGATTCTGGCGTTCTTTATATCGTTATCAAGCGATTTCATCTCATCTTTCCATTGGCGCACTTGGTTTTCCATGTTGAGGCCAGGTTCATGCATTTCCTGTCATATCTTGCATTTTGCATCCCGCATCGCATCCCGCATAGCATATCATCTTTGCATTGTGTTGTTTGAGTTTGCACGTGGTTGATTGTATCGTTGTTACTTGTTTGTCTTGTTTGGGTAGAGCCGGGAGACGAGTTCGCTAACGAGGAGCCCATTGAGTTTGCTTTCGAGGATCCAGTTAACTCTGACAACTGTGCAGGCAAGATGATCATACCCTCGAAATCACTACTATCTTTGCTATGCTAGTTTGCTCGCTCTTTTGCTATGCCATTGCTACGATGCCTACCATTTTCTAGCAAGCCTCCCAAATTGCCATGTCAAACCTCTAACCCACCATGTCCTAGCAAACCGTTGATTGGCTATGTTACCGCTTTGCTCAGCCCCTCTTATAGCGTTGCTAGTTGCAGGTGAAGAATGGAGGCCGTTCCTTGTTGGATCATTTATTTACTTGTTGGGATATCATTATATTACTTTGTTATCTTAATGCATCTATATACTTGGTAAAGGGTGGAAGGCTCGGCCTCTCGCCTAGTGTTTTGTTCCACTTTTGCCGCCCTAGTTTCTGTCATATCGGTGTTATGTTCCCGGATTTTGCGTTCCTTACGCGGTTGGGTTATAATGGGAACCCCTTGACAGTCCGCCTTGAATAAAACTTCTCCAGCAATGCCCAACCTTGGTTTTACCATTTGCCACCTAGCCTTTTCCCTTGGGTTTCGCGGACTCAAGGGTCATCTTATTTTAACCCCCCCGGGCCAGTGCTCCTCTGAGTGTTGGTCCAACCTAGAGCACCGTGCGGGGCCGTCCCTTGGCAACTTGGGTTACGTTGGCTCCCGTACGCTTAGCTTATCCGGTGTGCCCTGAGAACGAGATATGTGCAGCTCCTATCGGGATTTGTCGGCACAGCGGGCGGTGTTGCTGGACTTGTTTTACCATTGTCGGAGTTGTCTTGAATTACCGAGATACCGAGTCTGATCGGAACGTCTTGGGAGGAGGTCTATTCCTTCGTTGACCGTGAGAGCTTGTCATGGGCTAAGTTGGGACTCCCCTGCAGGGATTTGAACTTTCGAAAGTTGTGCCCGCGGTTATGGGCAGATGGGAATTTGTTAATGTCCGGTTGTAGATAACTTGAACCTTAATTATTTAAAATGAATCAACTGAGTGTGTTACCGTGATGGCCTCTTCTCGGCGGAGTTCGGGAAGTGGACACGGTGTTGGAGTAATGTTTGCGCAGGTTGCTTGCTAGTTTCTCGCTCGCACTTTGCCTCCTCTTCTCGCTCTCTTTTTGCGAATAAGTTAGCCACCATATTTGCTAGTCGCTTGCTGCAGCTCCACTTATGTTTACCTTGCCATACCTACAAGCTTAAATAGTTTTGATTGCGAGGGTGCGAGATTGCTGAGTCCCTGTGGCTCACAGATTACTATTACACCAGATGCAGGGCCTGATGATTCCGCTCCAGGAGACGCGTATGAGCTCAAGTGGGAGTTCGACGAGGACTCTCAATGTTACTATGTTTCCTTTCCCGATGATCAGTAGTGGTGCCCAGTTGGGGGTGATTGGGACCGAGTCGCATGTTGGGTTCTCTTTTATTTTGGCGCCGTAGTCGGGCCATGAGTGTTTGGTTGATGTAATGTTATTAATGTACTTGATTGACGTGGCGAGTGTAAGCCAACTATGCTATCTCCCCTTTTATTATATTACATGGGATGTTTGTGAAGATTTCCTAACTTGCGACATATGCCTTCAATGCGATTATGTCTCTAAGTCGTGCCTCGACACATGGGAGCTATAGCCGCATCGAGGGTGTTACACTTTTACCTCAAGGGTAATGTAAACAATAATAGTTCATGAAAACCCACATCTGATTAGCTATATATATCAGGATCTTTCCAACACATAGTGGTTGCCAAAGGATAAAATGTAAAAAGGAAAGGTGAAGATCACCATGACTCTTGTATAAAGTATAGGACAAAAATAAAAGATTTGCCCTTCACAGAGGGAAGCAGAGGTTGTCATGTGTTTTTATGGTTGGATGCACGAAATCTTAATGCAAAAGAACGTCACTTTATATTGCCACTTGTGATATGGACCTTTATTATGCAGTCCGTCACTTTTATTTCTTCCACATCACAAGATCGTATAAAGCTTATTTTCTCCACACTAATAGATCATACAAATTTAGAGAGCAATTTTTATTGCTTGCAACAATGACAACTTACTTGAAGGATCTTACTCAATCCATATGTAGATATGGTGGACTCTCATGGAAAAACTGGGTTTCAGGATATTTGGAAGCACAAGTAGTATCTCTACTTGGTGCAAAGAATTTGGCTAGCATGAGGGGGAAAGGCAAGCTCAACATGTTGGATGATCCATGACAATATAATTTATTTCGGATGTAAGAAAGCATAACCCATTACGTTGTCTTCCTTGTCCAACATCAACTTTTTAGCATGTCATATTTTAATGAGTGCTCACAATCATAAAAGATGTCCAAGATAGTATATTTATATGTGAAAACATCTCTTTCTTTATTACTTCATATTAATTGCAACGATGACCAAAACTATGTTTGTCAACTCTCGACAACTTTTATTCATCATACTCTTCCTATGTGATGTCATTACTCTCCATAAGATCAATATGATCTCTTTATTTCTTTTTATTTACTTTTATTCCCTCAAGATCATAGCAAGATAGCAAAGTCCCAACTCGAAACTAATCTTTATTATATATAGCTCACGAACTCGATTACATAGAAGGATCATAAAGCAAAACTCCAAACTAGATCATACTAAAACTTTATTCTACTAGATCAAGATATTACCAAAAGGATCGAACTAATAAAACGGTAAAGATAAAAGTGTGATGGTGATATGATACCGGGGCACTCCCCCAAGCTTGGCAGTTGCCAAGGGGAGTGCCCATACCCATGTATTTATATCTCTTTCTTCATAGGTGGTGATGAAGGGATTATTGATGACGTAGGCTTGTCATCAAACATCGAGCGTAGGAGGTGCTCCAACTTACGAATAATGCCCTTGAGTGCGGTGATATGTTCTTGCAACAGAATATTTTCACGAGTTAGATACTTGTTCTACACTCGAACTATTTCAATCATCTTGAAAGCTTCAATTTCAATAGAGGTAAGAAGATTGTAATGAGGTTGAAGAATGTCTTCTTCTTCTGCTGTGGGAGCTTGATCCTTCGTGGCCTTCTTGATCACATCATCCTTGTTGATCTCCTCAAGTTCTTCTCTCTTCAGCTCTATCTTCATCAGCCAAGCATCGTCGCCCTCATTGTTGGAGGAGGGGGAAAACATGATGCCTGGCCTTGACAACTCTTGCAGAAAATAGCTCGAAACAAAAGCAGAGAATATTTGTGTGGTATGATTGTCAAAACCTTCGGGAGATTATATAATGATTTTTTACCGACCAAAAGAAGTATCTTGCAAGAAAACGGAGTCCGGAGGGCAGACAAGGTGCCCACGAGGCAGGGGGCGCTCCCAGGGGGTAGGGCGCACCCTCCACCCTCGTGGATGCCTCGTGTCCCTTCCGATATACTTCTAATTGCTATTAGAACTGTTTCGGAGTCGGTTTACTCACTGTACCACATACCTCTTCATTTTCGGAGGCTGAAATGTTCTGGAAGGTGTCCCTTATATACTCCTCCAGGGTTACGGTTTCAATAACATTAGTTTCAACATTTATAGGATTACCTAAGATATAATGCTTGATTCTTTGACTGTTCACCACCCTCAGATTTGTGCCTTCAAAGTTGTTGATTTTTATGGCACCAGAATGATAGACCTCCTTGATAACGTAAGGACCTTCCCATTTAGAGAGGAGTTTTCCTGCAAAAAATCTTAAACGAGAGTTGTATAACAATACATAATCACCTACATTAAACTCACATTTTTGTATCCTTTTGGCATGCCATCTTTTAACTTTTTCTTTAAACAGTTTGGCATTCTCATAGGCCTGGGTTCTCCACTCATCAAGTGAGCTAATGTCAAATAATCTCTTCTCACCGGCAAGTTTGAAGTCATAGTTGAACTCTTTAATGGCCCAATATGCCTTATGTTCTAGTTCGAGAGGTAAGTGACATGCTTTTCCATAAACCATTTTATATGGAGACATACCCATAGGATTTTTATATGCAGTTCTCTAGGCCCATAATGCATCACCAAGTTTATTTGACAAATTCTTTCTAGATCTATTAACAGTCTTTTGCAAAATTAATTTAAGCTCTCTATTGCTCAATTCTACTTGACCACTAGATGTGGGTGATATGGGGATGCAATTCTATGATTAACATCATACTTAGCAAGCATTTTACGAAAGGCACCATGAATAAAATGTGAACCACCATCAGTCATTAAGTATCTAGGGACTCCAAACCTCCAAAAAATAACTTCTTTAAGCATCTTAATAGAGGTGTTATGATCAGCACTACTAGTTGGAATAGCTTTTACCCACTTAGTAACGTAATCAACAACAACTAAAATATGTGTATACCCATTAGAGGAAGGAAACAGTCCCATGTAATCAAAGCCCCAAACATCAAATGGTTCAATAACAAGTGAATAAGTCATAGGAATTTCTTGACGTCTACTAACATTTCCAATTCTTTGAAATTCATCACAAGACAAGACAAACTTACAGGCATCCTTGAAGAGAGTAGGCCAATAAAAAACGGATTGCAATACCTTATGTGCAGTTCTATCTCCAGCATGGTGTCCTCCATAAGCCTTGGAGTGACACTTGCGTAGGATATGTTCCTATTCATGCTCAGGAACACAACGTCTAATAACACCATCTACTCCTTCTTTATAAAGGTGTGGGTCATCCCAGAAGTAATGTCTTAAATCATAGAAAACCTTTTTCTTTTGCTATTATGTGAAACTAGGTGGTATAAATTTAGCAACAATGTAATTGGCATAAACAACATACCATGGAGCAGTACGAGAAGCATTTATGACAACTAATTGTTCATCAGGAAAGCTAACATCTATAGGTAGTGGGTCATCAAGAACATCCTCTAACCTGGACAAGTTGTCTGCAACGGGGTTCTCAGCTTCTTTTCTATCAATAATATGCAAATCAAATTCTTGTAGTAGGAGAACCCATCTAATAAGTCTAGGTTTAGCATCTTTCTTTTCCGTAAGGTATTTAATAGCAGCATGATCAGTGTGAATAGTTACTTTAGAATCAACAATATAATGTCTGAATTATCACAAGAAAACACAACTGCTAAAAATTCTTTTTCAGTAGTAGCATAATTTCTTTGGGCACCATCTAGAGTTTTACTAGCATATTGGATAACATTTAATTTCTTATCAAATCTTTGTCCTAGAACAGCGCCTATGGCATAATCACTAGCATCACACATAATTTCAAAGGGTAAATTCCAATTAGGGGGCTGAACAATGGGTGCAAAAATCAAGGCTTTCTTAAGTATTTCAAATGCTTCTACATAATCATCATCAAAGACAAAAGTAACATCTTTTTGTAAGAGATTAGTCAGAGGCCTGGAAATTTTTGAGAAGTCTTTAATGAACCTCCTATAAAAACAGACATGACCAAGGAAACTTCTTATACCTTTAATGTCCTTTGGACATGACATCTTTTAAATACCATCAACTTTAGCGTTATCAACTTCAACACCTCTTTCAGAAATTTTATGCCCGAAGACAATACCTTCATTAACCATAAAGTGGCACTTCTCCCAATTCAAGATAAGATTAGTTTCTTCACATCTCTGCAAAACTCAATCAAGGTTGCTTAAGCAATCATCAAAAGAAGTTCCATACACAGAAAAATCATCCATGAATACCTCAACAATCTTTTCACAAAAGTCAGAGAATATTGCAGTCATACATCTTTGAAAGGTAGCAGGTGCGTTACATAAACCAAAAGGCATACATCTATAAGCAAAGGTACCAAAAGGGCAAGTAAAGGTGGTCTTTTCTTGATCCTCTTTTGACACAGGTATTTGAGAGAAACCAGAATAACCGTCTAGAAAGAAAAAATGTGTATGTTTGGATAATATTTCTAGCATTTGATCAATAAAAGGTAAAGGGTAATGATCCTTTTTAGTAGATTTATTTAGTTTGCGGAAATAAGTTACCATTCTATAACCTGTAACAATTCTTTGTGGGATCAATTCATCTTTATCATTAGGAACAACAATAATACCTCCCTTCTTAGGAAAACAATGAACATGACTTACCAACTGACTATCAGCAACGGGATAAATTATACCTGCCTCCAGAAGATTTAGTATTTCTTTTCTTACCACTTCTTTCATCTTAGGATTTAACCGTCGTTGGTGATCAACAACCGGTTTAGCGTCTTTTTCTAATATTTTTTGTGCTGGCATAGAGTGGGACTAATGCCCTTAAGATCATCAAGAGTATATCCAATAGCAGCACAGTGCTTCTTCTGAGTTTTCAATAATTTATCTTCTTCTTTCTCTGAAAGGTTAGCACTAATAATAACATGATATATCTTTTTTCATTAAGATAAGCATATTTAAGAGTATTAGGCAATGATTTAAGCTCAACACGAGATCACCCTTGGGTGGAGGAGGATCCCCTAGAATTTCGACAGGCAAGTTGTGTTTCAAAATAGGTCCCTGTTTAAAGAATACTTCATCTATTTCCCTTCTTTCATTCATAAACATATCATTTTCATGGTCTAGCAAATATTGTTCTAAAGGATCATTAGGAGGCACGACAATAGAAGCAAGACCAATAATTTCATCTTTACTAGGAAATTCTTTATCATGGGGTTGTCTACGAAATTTAGCGAAATTAAAATCATGAGACATATCCCCTAAACCAGTAGAAACAATATCCTTTTTGCAGTCTATCTTAGCATTAACAATATTCAAGAAGGGTCTACCAAATATAATGGGACAAAAGTCATCTTGTGAGGAACGAAGAATAAGAAAATCAGTAGGATATTTAACTTCCCCACACAAGACTTCAACATCTCTAACCAATTGGTGAAATAGTATCTCTATTGGCAAGCTTAATTGTAACATCAATACCTTCTAACTCAGCAAGTGCAATATGATGCATAATTTCTTCATATAAAGAATGAGGTATTGCACTCGCACTAGCACCCATATCACATAAGACATGGTAGCAATGATCTCCTATTTTAACAGAAATAACAGGCATACCTATAACAGGTCTATGTTTATGTTTAGTATCGGGTCTGGCAATTCTAGCAGCTTCATCACAAAAGTAAATAACATGCCCATCAATATTATCGGGCAAGAGATCTTTAACCATAGCAATACTAGGTTCAACTTTAATTTGCTCAGAGGGTTTGGGTGTTCTAATATTACTTTTGTTGACCATAGTTGAAGCTTTAGCATGATCCTTTATTCTAACAGGGAAATGTGGTTTCTCAATATAAGCGGTAGGAACAATAGGATCAACATTATAAGTGATAGTCATTTCTTCAACTTTAATAGGTTCAACTACTTTTACTTCAACGGGAGGATGATATTTAAGCCACTTATCCTTAGGGAGATCAACATGAGTGGCAAATGATTCATAGAAAGAAGCTATTATCTCAGAGTCAAGTCCATATTTAGTGCTAAATTCACGAAAAGCATCAGTATCCATAAAAGATTTAACACAATCAAACTTAGGTGTTATACCTGACTCCTTACCTTCATCGAGTTCCCAATATTCAGAGTTGCGTTTAATTCTTTCCAATAAATCCCATCTAAATTCAATAGTCTTCATCATAAAAGAACTAGTACAAGAAGTATCGAGCATGGAGCGATTATTGAGAGAAAGCCGAGCATAAAAATTTTGAATAATAATTTCTCTTGAGAGCTCATGATTGGGGCATGAATATAATATTGACTTAAGCCTCCCCAAGCTTGAGCGATGCTCTCTCATTCACGAGGACCAAAATTATATATATAATTACGATCACGATGAACCAGATGCATAGGATAAAACTTCTGATGAAATTCCAATTTCAATCGGTTGTAGTTCCATGATCCAATAGCATCACATAGCCTAAACCATGTCAATGCCTTTCCCTTCAAAGATAAAGGGAAGACCTTATTCTTGATAACATCCTCGGGCATACCTGCAAGCTTAAATAATCCACAAACTTCATCCACATAGATTAGGTGCAAATCGGGATGTAATGTTCCATCTCCTGTAAAAGTATTAGCTTGTAGTTTCTCTATCATACCCAAAGGAATTTCAAAGTAAACATTTTCAGTAGGTTCAGTAGGTTGAGGAGCAACTCTTTCCTCTACTGGTCGGGGTGAAGATACCCCGAACAAGCCCCTCAAAGGATTACTTTCCATAGTAACAAGTGACAATAAATTTCAGCACACTATATAAATTTTTCCTTACCAAATTCCACCTACCAAAGGCGCTTCACTCCCCAACAACGGCACTAGAAAAGAGTCTTGATGACCCACAAGTATAGGGGATCTATCTTAGTCCTTTTGATAAATACGAGTGTCAAACGCAATGAGGAGAAGAAGGAAATGATAAGCAGTTTTCAGTAAGGTATTCTCTGCAAGCACTGAAATTATCGGTAACAAATAGTTTTGTGATAAGGTAATTTGTAACGGGTAACAGGTAATAAAAGTAATAAGGTGCAGCAAGATTGCCCAATCCTTTTTGTAACAAAGGAAAATCCTGGACAAACTCTTATATAAAGGAAAACGCTCCCGAGGACACATGGGAATTATCGTCAAGCTAGTTTTCATCACGCTCATATGATTCGCGTTCGGTACTTTGATAATTTGAAATGTGGGTGGACTGGTGCTTGGGTACTGCCCTTACTTGGACAAGCATCCCACTTATGATTAACCCCTCTTGCAAGCATCCGCAACTACAAAAGAAGTATTAAGGTAAACCTAACCATAGCATGAAACATATGGATCCAAATCAGCCCCTTACGAAGCCATGCATAAACTAGGGTTTAAGCTTCTCTCACTCTAGCAACCCATCATATACTTATTACTTCCCAATGCCTTCCCCTAGGCCCAAACAATGGTCAAGTGTCATGTAGTCGACATTCACATGACCCCACTAGAGGAAAGACAACATACATCTCATCAAAATATCAAACGAATACCAAATTCACATGACTACTTATAGCAAGACTTCTCCCATGTCCTCAGGAACAAACATAACTACTCACAAATCATATTCATGTTCATAATCAGAGGGGTATTAATATGCATAAAGGATCTGAACATATGATCTTCCAGCAAATAAACCAACTAGCATCAACTACAAGGAGTAATCAACACTACTAGCAACCCACATGTACCAATATGAGGTTTTGGGACAAAGATTGGGTACACGAGATGAACTAGGGTTTGAGAGGAGATGGTGCTAGTGAAGATGTTTATGGAGATTGACCCCCTCCCGATGAGAGGATCGATGGTGATGATTCCCCCCTCCCGGAGGATGCTTCCCCGGCAGAACAGCTCCGCCGGAGCCCTAGATTGCTTCCGCCAATGTTCCGCCTCGTGGCGGCGGCTCTTCATCCCGAAAGCTTGCTTATGATTTTTTTCCAGGGTGAAAGACTTCATATAGCCAAAGATGGGCAACGGAGGCCTGCCAGGGGGCCCACGAGACAGGGGGGCATGCCCAGGGGGTAGGGCGGGCCCCCCACCCTCGTGGATGGTGGGTGCCCCCCCTCTGGTGCTTTCTTCGCCCAATATTTTTTATATATTCCAAAACTAACTTCCGTGGAGTTTTAGGACTTTTGGAGTTGTGCCTAATAGGTTTCTAATATTTGCTCCTTTTCCAGCCCAGAATTCCAGCTGTCGACATTCTCCCTCTTCGTGCAAACCTTGTAAAATAAGAGAGAATAGACATAATTATTGTGACATAATGTGTAATAACAACCCATAATGCAATCAATATCGATATAAAAGCATGATGCAAAATGGACGTATCAGGAGGATACATGCATGACACCTAACGACAATGGCTGCCTCTAATACTAACTTGGATGACTCTGTAGCATCACGTGGCCTTTTTTAAACCTGCCTCAAAATGGATCTCCATTGTTCCTCCTTTAGATTTTGTTAATCCGTCAAGCATTATCCCTGATGTCTATTTCCGCTTGCGCCGTGGTGCTAGTTCAACAACGAATATGGAAAGTGTTAGTGCACATAAACCTGTGAGAGTACATATAAAGGAGCATGCAACTACAACTTGACTCGATCAGGTACCGTCTTGGTGTTGATACTCATGAGGTTCATCTGATCTTGCCAAGTCCTGTTGTGTCAGCAGTGCTTCGGAAGTAGTGTTAGGTGTGAAGGCAGCTGGGGAACTGGCCAGTTCCGGAGCAAACGAATGAGTAACTCATTGAGATGCTGGTACAGTTGAAGCGGATGCTGTAGCTGGTGGAGCAAATGATACCATGTTTGTAGATTTAGCCAGTGGACCTGGACCTTCTACTGCACTATAAGTACTAGCAGAATCTCGAAGGCAGATCCTTTTCCATTTCACCTGATGAGTAACACCATTCCCTACTATATTCTTTTCCTTGCTCCTTTTTGACTTTGCCATGTCAAGCCGTACCCACAACACAAAAGAATAAAATCGCTCTTCAGAACTCATTGATGCATGCTACAAACAAGCAATACTTTGATGTAAGACAACTGTGTGAGGATGGAATATATAAGATAAACAGGACAGCGTGACATATTCACAGCTACGATGTGTAAACTAAACAGAAGGATTTTCAAGAAAATAGAAGTAATGCAAGCTGGACACCATATGAAAGATGCAACCAATATCACTCTCCAAGTTAAAAGTGTCTTGTCATAAGTGGCATTTTGAAAAATTAGAAGCAGTACAACGTAGAAATCAATGCAAGATGCAACCACTATTAAACTGCCATGTTAAAAGCATCCAATCATGAGTGACTGATGCAGGATACACGACATCAGTACTTTGATGTAAGAACATGACATGATAGATAGATGCAGTGTATTCTAGACACAGAAAGGCATGTCATATGCACATGTATAACGTATAAACTCAGCAGGTGCAATTTAATCAAAATTGAAGAAATACAGTCTAGACAACATATGCAACATGAAACCAATTATCACACTGTCAACTTAGAGCAAGCACCTGCGGTGGCGGAGTACAGGAGATGAACTCATCATGTAGACTTGGGACTTCAACTTCATTAGCAGTAGGAGTGGCAAATCTAGAGAGTCTCTGTTTGCGTCGGTCCGGAGGACCACCAACATCCCCTAACTTACTCTTTTCCTTCCTATTTTCTGATATTACCTTATGAAGTCAAAACCACAATAAGATGAATAAAATTAGCTCTGCATAACTGGTTGATGCATGATACAGATGAACACTACTTTGATGTAAGGCAAGCACAAGATAGGAGGATGGAATATATACAAAAAAGACAACATTGCATATTCACACGTATGATAGGAGGATGGAATATGTATGAAAAATAGCAAGCAGAAGGCATTTCAACAAAATTAGAATAAATGAAAGCTAGCACCATATGAACATGCAACCAATATCACTCTATCAGGTAAAAAGTGTTTCGTCGTAAGTTCCAGTTCAAGAAATTAGAAGCAGTATAAGCTAGAAGACAATGCAAGATGCAACCTACATCACACTCCCAAGTTAAATGTGTCTTATGGGTAAGTGATCGTTGCAGGTATAAGTTGTAAGCTACGCAGATGCAATTCAAAAAAATCAGAAGCAATACAAACTAGACATCATACGGAACACACAACCACATATAACAGTTCCAAGTTAGAGCAAGCACCTGTGATGTTGGAGTAGGGGAGACGTGCTCATCATTTATATGTATGTTCTAGAAACAGGAACATGTGTCATATTCACATGCATTATGTGTAAAGTAAGCAAATGCAATTCAAAGGTTAGAAGCAATATAAGCTAGACATCACACGCAACATGCAACCACACATAATAGTTCCAAGTTAGAGAAAGCACCTATGATGGTGGACTAGGGGAGATGTGCTCGTCATCTACATAGCTACATTGACTGTCCAACCTTGTGTTGTCTTGCGAATTTTGTTGGGAGGATGGCGAAGTAGAATCTGTAGAGACCCTCTGTTTGAGTTGCTCCGTAGGACCACCATCATCCACTGCCAGATTAATTTCCTTCAGCTGTATTGATTTTGCATTGTGAAGTCAAACTAATAAGAAAAAGGAATAAAATTCGCTCTTCAGAACTCATTCATGCATGATACTGATACGTCTCAAACGTATCTATAATTTTTTATTTCTCCATGCTATATTATCTATTGTTTTGTGCAATATTGGGCTTTATTATCCACTTTTATATAATTTTTGGGACTAACCTATTAACCGGAGGCCCAGCCCAGATTTGCTGTTTTATGCCTATTTCAGTGTTTTGAAGAAAAGGAATATCAGACGGAGTCGAAACGGAACGAAATCAACTGGAGAAGTTATTTTTGGAAGGAAACACACCTGATGGACTTGGACCCCACGTCAGAAGATACGGGATCTGCCCACGAGGGTGGGGGCGCGCCCACCCCCTAGGGCGCGCCCCCCTGTCTCGTGGGGCCCTCGTGGCTCCCCTGACGTACTTCTTCCGCCTATATAACTCCACGTACCCTAAAACTTCCAGAACGCAACATAGATCAGGAGTTCCGCTGCCAGAAGCCTCTATAGCCACCGAAAACCAATCTAGACCCGTTCCGGCACCCTGCTAGAGGGGGCAATCCTTCTTCGGTGGCCATCTTCATCATCCCGGTGCTCTCCATGACGAGGAGGGAGTAGTTCTCCCTCGGGGCTGAGGGTATGTACCAGTAGCTATGTGTTTGATCTCTCTCTCTCTCTCTCTCGTGTTCTTGATTTGGCACGATCTTGATGTATCGCGAGCTTTGCTATTATAGTTGGATCTTATGTTTCTCCTCCCCCTCTTCTCTATTGTAATGAATTGAGTTTCCCCTTTGAAGTAATCTTATCAGATTGAGTCTTTAAAGACTTGAGAACACTTGATGTATGTCTTGCCATGGATATCTATGGTGACAATGGGATACCACGTGCCACTTGATGTATGTTAAGGTGATCAACTTGTGGGTTTCGTGACATTGGGAACCTATGCATAAGGGTTGGCACACGTTTTCGTCGTGATTCTCCGGTAGAACTTTGGGGCACTCTTTGAGGTCTTATGTGTTGGTTGAATAGATGAATTGAGATTGTGTGATGCATATCGTATAATCATGCCCATGGATACTTGAGGTGACATTGGAGTATCTAGGTGACATTAGGGTTTAGGTTGATTTGTGTCTTAAGGTGTTATTCTAGTACAAACTCTAGGGCTGTTTGTGACACTTATAGGAATAGCCCAACGGATTGATTGGAAAGAATAAGTTTGAGGTGGTTTCGTACCCCACCATAATCTCTTCGTTCGTTCTCCGCTATTAGTGACTTTGGAGTGACTCTTTGTTGCATGTTGAGGGATAGTTATGTGATCCAATTATGTTAGTATTGTTGAGGGAACTTGCACTAGCGAAAGTATGAACCCTAGGCCTTGTTTCAACACATTGCAATACCGTTTACGCTCACTTTTATCACTTGTTACCTTGCTGTTTTTATATTTCAGATTACAAATACTATTATCTACTATCCATATTACCACTTGTATCACCATCTCTTCGCCGAACTAGTGCACCTATACAATTTACCATTGTATTGGGTGTGTTGGGGACACAAGAGACTCTTTGTTATTTGGTTGCAGGGTTGCTTGAGAGAGACCATCTTCATCCTACGCCTCCTACGGATTGATAAACCTTAGGTCATCCACTTGAGGGAAATTTGCTACTGTCCTACAAACCTCTGCACTTGGAGGCCCAACAACGTCTACAAGAAGAAGGTTGTGTAGTAGACATCAAGCTCTTTTCTGGCGCCGTTGCCGGGGAGGTTAGTGCTTGAAGGTATATCTTTAGATCTTGCAATCGAGTCTTTTAGTTTCTTGTTTTATCACTAGTTTAGTTTATAAAAGAAAACTATAAAAAATGGAATTGAGTTTGTCTCATACGCTTCACCTTTTTAATATCTTTCGTGAGTATGATGGAAAGGATAATTGTGCTCAAGTGCTAGAAGAAGAAATCTATAAAATGTTTATCACTAAATATTTGAATGATGAGCATGATTGCAATGTTGTTAGTATGAATTCCTTGAATATCCATGATGCTAATGATATGCAAAGCCACAAGCTTGGGGAAGCTATGTTTGATGAAGATGATATTTTTTGTCCCCCAAGTTTTGATGAGCAAATTTATTATGATGAAAGCATGCCTCCTATCTATGATCATTATTGTGATAACATGTATGCTTTAAAGAATAATAATAACAATGAACCTTGTCATCTTGATCCTAATTTTCAATCACATGATAGTTATTTTGTTGAGTTTGCTCCCACTATTATTCATAAGAAGAATCTTGCTTATGTGGAGAGTAGTAAATTTTCTATGCTCGTAGATCATGAAAAGAATGCTTTAGGTTCTGGTTATATTATTTAATTCATTCATGATGCTACTGAAAATTATTATGAGGGAGGAATATATGCTTGTAGGAGTTGCAATAATATCAAGTTTCCTCTCTATGTGCTTAAAGTTTTGAAGTTATGCTTGTTTTACCTTCCTATGCAAGTTGATTCTTGTTCCCATAAGTTGTTTGCTCACAAAATCCCTATGCATAGGAAGTATGCTAGACTTAAATGTGCTAGTCATATTCTTCATGATGCTCTCTTTATGTTACAATTCTTAACTTTTATATGAGCATCATTGAAATCATCATGCCTAGCTAGGGGCATTAAATGATAGCGCTTGTTGGGAGGCAACCCAATTTTATTTTTGTTCCTTGCTTTTTGTTCCTTTTGAGTAATAAATAATTAATCTAGCCTCTGTTTATATGTGGTTTTATGCTTTTAATTAGTGTTTGTGCCAAGTAGAACCTTTGGGAAGACTTGGGGAAAGTCTTGTTGATCATGCTGTCAAAAACAGAAACTTTAGCGCTCACGAGAACTACTGCCATTTTTATTTGGAAAGTTATATTTAGTTAATTCTTTTTGAAGATGATTAATAAATAAATTCCTCAGGTCCAGCAATTTAGTTGAGAATTTTATGAGTTCCAGAAGTATACGTTTGACCCGGATTACTACAGACTGTTCTGTTTTTGACAGATTCTGTTTTTCGTGTGTTGTTTGCTTATTTTGATGAATCTATGGCTAGTAAAATAGTTTATAAACCATAGAGAAGTTGGAATACAGTAGGTTTAACACCAATATAAATAAATAATGACTTCATTACAGTACCTTGAAGTGGTGATTCATTTTCTTATACTAACGGAGATTACGAGTTTTCTGTTAAGTTTTGTGTTGTGAAGTTTTCAAGTTTTGGGTAAGGATTCGATGGACTATGGAATAAGGAGTGGCAAGAGCCTAAGCTTGGGGATTCCCAAGGCACCCCAAGGTAATATTCAAGGACAACCCAGAGCCTAAGCTTGGGGATGCCCTGGAAGGCATCCCCTCTTTCGTCTTTGTTCATCGGTAAGTTTACTTGGAGCTATATTTTTATTCGCCACATGATATGTGTTTTGCTTGGAGCGTCAATTTATTTTGTTAGGGTTTTCTTTATGTTATTTATAACAATGTTTTTCATATTTTATTTCAATAAAAGTGGCATTGATAGCCTTTACTATGCCTATTTTAGAAGTCCACATGTTGCTGTTTGAAAACAGAAAATTTACCGCTGTTGCAATAATTCCCTAGAAAAGTCAGAATGTGATAGAATGTTGAAACCTTTTGCATATTAATCTCTGATAAATTTACTACAGTGGGAATTTTCTTTCATAATTTTTGGAGTTAGAGAAGTATGGATGTTGCTGCATTCTTTACAGACTATCCTGTTTAGGCAGATTGCTGTTATGTTCGCATTGTTTGCATATGTTTGCTTCTTTAATGATACAATTTGAGGATAGGACTATTAAATATGCAGAGGCATTTAGTATGCAATGTTGAATAATAATTTTAGTGATTTTCTACAGTAGAGTATGATAAGGTTTTGGCAATGGTTTATATTAACTTATCTCACGAGTCCTTATTGAGTTTTGTGTGGATGAAGCTTTTGACATTTAGGGAGACCGTGATATGAGAGGAATTAAGGAGACACAAAAGCTCAAGCTTGGGGATGACCAAGGCACCCCAAGATAATATTTCAAGAAGTCTCAAGCATCTAAGCTTGGGGATGCCCCGGTTGGCATCCCACCTTTCTTCTTCAACAATTATCGGTTAGTATCGGTTGATCCTAAGTTTTTGCTTCTTCACATGATGTTTGCTATTCTTAGAATGTCATTTTATTTTGCTATGCTTGCTGTTTGAATAGAATACCAAGATCTTAAATTATTAAATGTTAGAGAGTCTTCACATAGTTTCATAATTATTCAACTACTCATTGATCTTCACTTATATCTTTCGGAGTAGTTTGTTGTTGCTCTAGTGCTTCACTTATATACTTTAGAGCATGGTGGTAGTTTTATTTTGAAGAAATAGATGAACTCTCATGATTCACTTAGATTATTTTGAGAGTCTTAAATAGCATGGTAATTTGCTTAAAATCCTAATATGCTAGGTATTGAAGAATAATAAAATTCTCTTATGAGTGTGTTGAATACTATGAGAAGTTTGATACTAGATAATTGTTTTGAGATATGGAGATGGTGATATTAGAGTCATGCTAGTTGAGTAGTTGTGAATTTGATATATACTTGTGTTGAAGTTTGTGATTCCAGTAGCATGCACATATGGTGAACCGTTATGTGATGAAGTCGGAGCATGATTTATTTATTGATTGTCTTCCTTATGAGTGGCGGTCGGGGACGAGCGATGGTCTTTTCCTACCAATCTATCCCCCTAGGAGCATGCGTGTAGTACTTTGTTTCGATAACTAATAGATTTTTGCAATAAGTATGTGAGTTCTTTATGACTAATGTTGAGTCCATGGATTATATGCACTCTCACCCTTCCACCATTGCTAGCCTCTCTAGTACCACGCAATTTTCGCCGTTACCATAAACCCACCATATACCTTCCTCAAAACAGCCACCATACCTACCTATTATGGCATTTCCATAGCCATTCCGAGATATATTGCCATGCAACTTTCCACCGTTCCGTTTATTATGACACGCTTCATCATTGTCATATTGCTTAGCATGATCATGTAGTTGACATTGTATTTGTGGCAAAGCCACCGTTCATAATTCTTTCATACATGTCACTCATGCATCATTGCACATCTCGGTACACCGCCGGAGGCATTCATATAGAGTCATATCTTGTTCTAGTATCGAGTTGTAATCATTGAGTTGTAAATAAATAGAAGTGTGATGATCATCATTCAATAGAGCATTGTCCCCAAAAAAGGGGGGCCATAAAAAAGGCCAAATAAAAAAATAAAGGCCAAAAAAAAGAAAGGCCAAATAAAAAAAGGGGACAATGCTACTATCCTTTTACCACACTTGTGCTTCAAAGTAGCACCATGATCTTCATGATAGAGAGTCTCCTATGTTGTCACTTTCATATACTAGTGGGAATCTTTCATTATAGAACTTGGCTTGTATATTCCAATGATGGGCTTCCTCAAAATTCCCTAGGTCTTCGTGAGCAAGCGAGTTGGATGCACACCCACTAGTTTCTTTTGTTGAGCTTTCATATACTTATAGCTCTAGTGCATCCGTTGCATGGCAATCCCTACTCACTCACATTGATATCTATTGATGGGCATCTCCATAGCCCGTTGATACGCCTAGTCGATGTGAGACTATCTTCTCCCTTTTTTCCCTCTCCACAACCACCATTCTATTCCACCTATAGTGCTATGTCTATGGCTCACGCTCATGTATTGCGTGAAGATTGAAAAAGTTTGAGAACATCAAAAGTATGAAACAATTGCTTGGCTTGTCATCGGGGTTGTGCATGATTTAAATATTTTGTGTGGTGAAGATGGAGCATAGCCAGACTATATGATTTTGTAGGGATAGCTTTCTTTAGCCATGTTATTTTGAGAAGACATGATTGCTTAGTTAGTATGCTTGAAGTATTATTGTTTCTATGTCAATATTAAACTTTTGTCTTGATTCTTATGGATCTGAATATTCATGCCACAATTAAGAAGAATTATATTGTAATTATGCCAACTAGCATTCCACATCAAAAATTATATTTTTTATCATTTACCTACTCGAGGACGAGCAGGAATTAAGCTTGGGGATGCTTGATACGTCTCCAATGTATCTATAATTTTTTATTGCTCCATGCTATATTATCTACTGTTTTGGGCAATATTGGGCTTTATTATCCACTTTTATATTATTTTTGGGACTAACCTATTAATCGGAGGCCCAGCCCAGATTTGCTGTTTTATGGCTATTTCAGTGTTTTGAAAAAAAGGAATATCAGACGGAGTCGAAACGGAACGAAATCAACTGGAGAAGTTATTTTTGGAAGGAAAGACACCTGATGGACTCGGACCCCACGTCAGAAGATACGGGAGCTGCCCACGAGGGTGGGGGGCGTGCCCACCCCCCTAGGGCGCGCCCCCCTGTCTCGTGGGGCCCTCATGCCTCCCCTGACGTACTTCTTTCGCCTATATAACTCCACGTACCCTAAAACTTCTAGAACGCAACATAGATTGGGAGTTCCGCTGCCAGAAGCCTCCATAGCCACCAAAAACCAATCTAGACCCGTTCCGGCACCCTGCCGGAGGGGACAATCCTTCTCCGTGGCCATCTTCATCATCCCGGTGCTCTCCATGACGAGGAGGGAGTAGTTCTCCCTCGGGGCTGAGGGTATGTACCAGTAGCTATGTGTTTGATCTCTCTCTCTCGTGTTCTTGATTTGGCACGATCTTGATGTATCGTGAGCTTTGCTATTATAGTTGGATCTTATGTTTCTCCTCCCCCTCTTCTCTCTTGTAATGAATTGAGTTTCCCCTTTGAAGTAATCTTATCGGATTGAGTCTTTAAAGACTTGAGAACACTTGATGTATGTCTTGCCGTGGATATCTGTGGAGACAATGGGATACCACGTGCCACTTGATCTATGTTAAGGTGATCAACTTGCGGGTTTCTTGAGATTGGGAACCTATGCATAAGGGTTGGCACACGTTTTCATCGTGATTCTCTGGTATAACTTTGGGGCACTCTTTGAGGTCTTATGTGTTGGTTGAATAGATGAATTGAGATTGTGTGATGCATATCATATAATCATGCTCACGGATACTTGAGGTGACATTGGAGTATCTAGGTGACATTAGGGTTTTGGTTGATTTGTGTCTTAAGGTGTTATTCTAGTACGAACTCTAGGGCTGTTTGTGACACTTATAAGAATAGCCCAACGGATTGATTGGAAAGAATAACTTTGAGGTGGTTTCGTACCCTACCATAATCTCTTCGTTCATTCTCCGCTATTAGTGACTTTGGAGTGACTCTTTGTTGCATGTTGAGGGATAGTTATGTGATCCAATTATGTTAGTATTGTTGAGGGAACTTGCACTAGCAAAAGTATGAACCCTAGGCCTTGTTTCAACACATTGCAATACCGTTTATGCTCACTTTTATCACTTGTTACCTTGCTGTTTTTATAATTTCAGATTACAAATACTCATATCTACTATCCATATACCACTTGTATCACCATCTCTTCGCCGAACTAGTGCACCTATACAATTTACCATTGTATTGGGTGTGTTGGGGATACAAGAGACTCTTTGTTATTTGGTTGCAGGGTTGCTTGAGAGAGACCATCTTCATCCTACGCCTCCTACGGATTGATAAACCTTAGGTCATCCACTTGAGGGAAATTTGCTACTGTTCTACAAACCTCTGCACTTGGAGGCCCAACAACGTCTACAAGAAGAAGGTTGTGTAGTAGACATCAGATACTGACGAACACTACTCAGATGAAAGGCAAACACATGATACGAGGATGGAATATGTACGAAAAATAGGACGGTGTGACGTATTCACACCTATGATGTGGTAACTAAGCAGAAGGCATTTTAACAAATTAGAAGCACTGCAAGCTAGACACCATATGAAAGGTGCAATCAATATCACTCTGCCAAGTTTAAACCGTCTGGCATTTCAACAAATTAGAAGCAGTGCATGATAGAAATCCTATGCAAGACACAACCAATATCACAGTAGCGACTTAAAAGGTGCCTTATCATAAGTGACTGATGCGGGATATGCAAGAACAATAGTCTGATGTACGAACATGGTGTGATCAGATATAGTATGTTCTAGAAACAGGAACACATGTCATATTCACAGGCATTATGTGTAAAGTAAGAAGATGCAATTCAACAAAGTTAGAAGCAATACAAGCTAGACATCATATGCAACATGTAATCACATATAATAGTGCCAAGTTAGAGCAAGCACCTGTGATGGTGGAGTAGGGGAGATGTGCTCATCATCTACCCAGCTACGTCGGCTGTCTAGCCTTGCCTTGTCTTGCGAATCTTGTTGGGAGGATGGCGGAGTAGAATCTGTAGAGACCCTTCGTTTCAATTGCTCGGAAGGACCACCATCATCCAATGCCTTACCAATTTCCTTCCGCTTTATTGATTTTGCATTGTGAGGTCAAACCGACAAGAAAAAGGAATAAAATTCGCTCTTCAGAACTCATTCATGCATGATACTGATGAACACTACTCTAATGAAAGGCAAAGTCATGATACGAGGATTGGAATATGTACGAAAAACTGGACGTGTCGTGGAGTTGTCACGGCAGATGTCCTAGCAAAAGGACTTAGTCGTAGGGCCATCGCAACTAGGAAGCTTAAAGGGGTTAGTCGGGACAAAGGACACGAGAGGTTTTTATACTAGTTCGGCCCCTTACGATGAAGGTAAAAGCCTATGTCTAGTTGTGTTGGAATTGCTGGGGTTTTGATGAGCAGGGAGCAAATCCACTTTGCCTGGCTTCGAGTTGTTGTTTTCTTTTCCTAAGCCGCCACCGGGTCGTCCCCTTATATACACGAGTTGACACCTGGCGGCCTACAGAGTCCCGTCCGGTTCATAAAACGTGTCTGGCTCGGACTTCTTTATATGCCTTTCTTTACAAGTCTTTCTTTACATACGGCGGTTTACAATATTGGGCCTTAAGCCTCCTCTGGGCTTAGGCCTTCTACAAGTCTTAATAAACTATCGCCTTGAATATTACTGGGCTTCTTTTGTAACCCGCCATTGGGGTTGACCCGGCCCCTCCTGGGCGGGTCTTACCTAGTAGCTATATTCCCAACATTAGGCCCCAATTTACTTTGAACTTTGTTCCTTGTCAATCTTCAATACTTAAATGAAATCCATCTTCCTCTCTCTGCAAAAATTCTGTAACCCGCCATGAGGTCACCTTCTAAAAACACGAAAACCTGTTATGACGTCATCTTCAACGGATCTTTATCCTTAAATGTCTTCGAGAATCGAGGCGTCCGTTTAGTTGGATAATCATTATTTGGGTCTTCCTCGATTTTTGCGCCCGCCTGTTCGCTCATTCCCTTATAAATAGGCACACCCTGGTCATTCTCATTCTTCTTTCTCTTCGTCTTCTTCCTCTCGCAAACCTACCGCTGCTCGAGCTCTGCCGCCGTCATAGAGCACCTCGTCTTCATCGACCTTGGCCGCTCCATCAACCCGAATCGGTCCAGAGAACGGCGGCGACCTCCGCAGAAGATCCGTGGTTGTAAGTGTTTACCTTCCTGCTCCCAGATCCGCATTAGGGTTTCTAGGTCTCCGCGTGTTCTTCATAGTTCATCATAGTTTCTTCGTTGTTCTTCCACTGCAGCTTCTTCCTGATCCAAAAAAGAACCTATATTCGTGCGGTAGTTGTTTTGTGCCCATTCTTGATACCAGTAGATCCCTTTTTCTGGTACAAAGGCCTCATTAGAACTCATGAACTCATCTGTGCTAGATTTTTAGGTCTAGAATATTTTCCATTTTGAATGGCCATTTGATCCATAATAGTATCAAAAATTTATGAAACTTGTTTGTCTCAACACTTGGCCAATTCTCTTTCTGGCATTTCTCAAATATCTGTAGTCATGGCAGCTAATTACGCCGGCTCACTTTTCCTTATATGACATTAGCCCTTAGTTAAGCCGCCATTACTCATTTGCACCATCATCATTTAACTTCACCATTACCATTGAATTGAACCGGCACGTTACTTTCTTTTCAGTTCATCTTTTGATCATCATGCCGTCAAAAGCACCGACTGTCTGCAAATGGGTCCCCTCCATAGTAACTGAGGATAACTTGAAGGAATTCTTCACCATAGGATTTTTGTCAGGGAAGAATGTTATGTCTTATCGTGCACCTGACCTGGATGAGGAACGGCCTAATCCTAAAGACGGTGAAGTTATTGTCCTCTATGACCACATGAATTGGGGTTTTTCACCACCTGGCTCAAAGTACTTCAGAGACGTTCTTCATTTTTTCAAACTCCACCCTCAAGATCTTGGTCCCAATTCCATATCCAATATCTGCAACTTCCAAGTTCTCTGTGAGGTGTATCTTCAAGAAGAGCCGACTGTGGAACTCTTCATAGAGTATTTTTATCTGAACCGCCAGAACGAGTGTACCAATGGCCCTAGCTTGGAACTTGGTGGAATCTCAATTCAGCGCCGACAGGGCGCTGTCTTTCCCTTAATAGTCTTATCGAGTCATCCCAAATATTGGAATCAGACCTGGTTCTATTGTCAAGATACGTCTCCAGCCAACGAAAAACCACTGCCGGGTTATCACGCGGAGCGTTTGGATTCCAAGTTTGTGCACCCTGATAAGCTTACTGCCGCTGAACACAAGAAGCTTATTCTATCTATTAAAAGGATTAACGCCTTATTGGGGAATGGCTTAACCGGAGTTAACTTCACCCGTTGCTGGATCTTGTGGCGGGTCATCCCTCTAAGCCGCCGATCCAAATTAATGTATGACTATGGTGGAGGCCCAGATGACTCTCTTCATCACAGCTCCGTTCAACTAACTGAAGAAGATATTGTTTCAATGTCAACCCTCCTGGTGAACGGCAAATATGAAGACTGCAGTAAAGTCGGGTTAAACCCCTTCTGCAAACTTAACCCGGCGCCAGAGGTAAAAAACCCATGACCTCTTTCTCTTTGTATTTTTCTCAGCAGTTTTAAATACTTGCATGACCTTTTATCTTGTTTTACTTGTTTACAGGCCAAAACTGACTTCTGGAAAGCCAAGTATGACCACGAAGCCACCAGGAAGACGACCCGGAGGTCCAAGAAGAAAAGGAGCACCGCTGAGGACCTGTTAAAGCTTGATGATGATTCTGAGTCAGAGGTAGCCCTTGACTCCCTTGGCCAGTTTTTAATAACCTTATTGACACTAACTATTGCCAGGACGACACCGGGGCCAGTCAGGCCGTAGAAGAAGAGGTAACTATTTCCTCTGACTCAACCCATTTGCCAAGACAAAAACTTCGACGGGTAACCCGGAAAGTAAGGTTTTTGCACCTTTTGGCTTATTTGGACCCTCATTTTCTTTTGAAAAAGAAACAACATGAAAGCCGCCGTCAGGCTTGGAACGATGATGAACCGCCTTCCGTTTTACAACAAACTCCTCGAAAGCACCAGAATGAGGTCTCTTTTATCTTCATCTTCTGCTTTTATTAATGAGTCTATTCTCTTGCATTACTAACTTTATTTTACCTTTGCAGGAGGTTTCTCGCTCTTCTGGCGACTCATCTCAGACGCAATTTCCGGCCTTCAAGACTGCCCCTGGGTAAGGAAAAAAATCATCTTTCCTCTGTGTCTTTAAAAACTACATCATTGCACTAACTGTCTCATAAAATCTTTCTTAGTGGTCAAGCCAAGTCCAAGAAGGCCAAAGTGATTAAACCAGCGGAAGAGCCCTCAGTTCTTGCACCTGAACCGGCCATGCCAACTTCTCCCCCTCGAACTGAAGCACCAGAAGACCCAGCCATTGATACTCAATTGGACCCCCCTGAGCCGTCAGCTGATGATACCGTTGTTAACCCCTCTAGCACCGGACCATCCGGTTCAGCTAACCCGCCAACGTCTTATGATCATAACGTTCTGGTTACTGGCAGCAGATTTGTTGTGTCTAGTAATCCAACTGTGCTAGCCAGGCATTCTGCCAAACAGGAGGCCTTGGAAAGGCAGAAAGTACAGCTTGATATCTCTCGCTATACTCATCTGAACGCTAGTGACATATTGTTCGGCTATCTCAGTCATGTGCATTCCAGCCGTGAGTCAGAAATTGAAATGGTCAAGCAATTGCAGCTAAAATATGAGGTATGTTTTCTGGCTTATTGATACTCTGTCAGCCCCCAAGTCTTCAGATGATGATCCTGAATGATCTGTAGACTTTATGATATAGGTTGAAACTTTGCCTCTAAAAGTCCAATAGAGTAGCATAAACTTGACCTGTAGTCGCCAAGGCCCAGCTCAATTTATCATAAATGAACCGGTACTTAACTTATAACTGTCTTTTACTAGTCCCAATAAGTACTGCAATCCGGCTTAATCTTGAGAAAATTTCTGAATATCATGCATTAGCCCCCAAGTGCCAAGTGCTATTACTTTGTAAAGCACTTGGGACTTGAAATATATAAGAGTCATAAAAAATTGCTTTGGCAGACATTAGCCCCCAAGTGTCAAGTGGTATTGCGGTGCATAGTACTTGAGACTTGAACCCTTATAACTTTTAGTTTAAGCCTTGACACACCTGTGTATGTTTTGTAGAACGCCCTATCTGAATTGGGCTCTCAATTAACTGATGCAAAGACCCGGTTCATGGATCAAGAGGTAGAAATCAAGTCTACCGACTCTAAACTCCAACTGAGTCTTTCTGAGACAGAAAAATTGAAGACTAGCTTGACGGCAAAAAAGAAATCATGGGCCGAAGAAAAGACGCTACTGATAGAATGTGCTGAAAAAGCTGAAGCGGCTCTTGAGGAGGTTACCACGGAACTCACCGGCTTGAAGAACCGGGTGTCTCAAATGGTCTCCACCATCTTTGGTAAGTCATCTGTGTTAATCACTTGTGCCTTCTTGTGACCCAGAATATAAGCCGCCTGCTGACTCTTTGTTTAAAAAACATTCATAGGTCCACGAAGCAAAAATCTGAGCCAAGATAGTGTGACCAAACTGAAAGCAGTTTATACCTTAGTGGAGCAGTTGTATACTGGTGCTCAACGAGCACTTTCTGTTATCTCTCCTGCCAACCAAGGACCCAATCGGTTGAGCGATGTCTTGAAGAAATTGTCAATCTTACCCACCAGGTTTCAAGAGGTCAAACGATCTTGTGCCAGAGCCGGAGCCCTGACTGCCCTGAGCCGCTCCAAAGCCTGGGTGCCAGATCTAGACCTGGCGGATGTAGCTAGGGGGTACCCTACCGTGAAGGAAGAAGGGACTCTATTTGAGAAGGATGACTTCATTGCCTGCGTGAGGGGAGTTCGACCTCAAGCCACCGTTCTTGGAGATGAGACCAACGTTGATAAATATCAGCCGGGTTTTGATTTGGAGAATAAGAAGATGGCGACTCCCTCTTATAAAGTGACGGGTCTTATCCCGCCGGTTCGCCAACATACATTTGCCCTAGAGATTGACCCGGCCAGCTTAATTGATGATGAGGCTGTGTTCATTGCTCTGAACGGCTTTGACTGGTCTAATTCCGGCTTTCAACCAGTGGAGGGAGATGAACCGGCCAGGGGGGAGTCATAACCATCTGAACAATCCTACTTTTAGCTTAGGACTTGTCTTAAGAGAGAAAAACTGTAACCTTTTGGGCTCTTAATGCCTTGTAATAGGTTAGTTTAAAAAACTGCATATTTTGCCTATGCCATCGTGCATAAGATGACGTCTGTGACTCTTTTCTCCTAATGTCAATATATGTGTCACATCTATGGTTACATCTGTAATGTGTTACCTTTGCTCCTACAAAAATGAAAGAGCTGGTCTGGCGGCTTAACACTGGACGGGTCAAAAACACCCGGTATATGTCTTTATTTGAAAAGATAAATACGGATGAAAAAACCTGTTCGTGAACAACACTGTCATACCTGTGTTTCTGGACTACCGGTTTTCATGATCCGGATGATGAGGTTGATGACCCAATCTTTTTGAGAAGTCAATGCTTTCCATACACCTGATGACTATCATGCCTTTGGCAGCTTATTGTCAAATAATCAAGCCAGCTTAAATAAAAACCATACTGATAATTTAAATTTGAGACAATAAAAAACCAGTACGACAAAATAGCAGATCACAGACAATATAAATTTGGGGGTTTCTGATTCCAATACGATCAGTAAACCGGACCAAAGAGGTTAAGCTAAGATTCGAATACGATCATATAGCCCCAGTGGCTTTGGCATTGCGCCGATCAAGAGGGTACCGACAGCTATGTTCTCTTTGGTTTGAATACGACCTATGTTTGAACAGGAAGCCCCCAAATGACCTTGAGAGGTTTTTAACGACCCTGATTCGAATACGATCCAAGTAGGACCCAAAAGGGGTTAAGCTATGATTCGGATACGATCAAGAAGCCCCCTAGTGAGTTTGGCTTTGAGCCGATCAAGAGGGTTACGACAGCTATGTTCTCTTTGGTTCGAATATGACCTATGTTTGAACAGGAAGCCTGCAAGTGACCATGAGATTTACAGCTAGATTCGAATACGATCATAAGCCAGACCAAAAAGGTGAGGTTAGATTCGGATATGATCAGCCCCCTTCTGGTCATTTTTAAACAATGAAAATAATAAGGACATATAACCATCGAAAGGGAAAAAAGGACAGAGGTCCTGCTTTATTACTTATCATGATATATACAACGTCCAAGTACGTACATGACGAGAGCCGGTGGCTTAAGTATAGTATGGCCGAAGTTGAGCAATATTCCACGGTCGGCGGGTCTCCTCCTCTGACTTACGTGAGTCTTTGTGCTCTCGAATGTCAATGAGGTAATATGACCCATTGTTTAAGTTTTTGCTGACCACAAAGGGTCCTTCCCAGGGCGGGGATAGTTTGTGTGCATCTGACAGATCCTGGATGAGCCGAAGCACCAGGTCACCCTCTTGAAAGGTTCTGGACTTAACCCGGCGGCTGTGATAACGATGCAGGTCCTGTTGATAAATTGCTGATCGAGCCGCCGCCAAGTCTCTCTCCTCATCTAACAAGTCAAGTGCATCCTGTCGGGCTTGTTCATTGTTAGCTTCAACATAAGCCGCCACGTGAGGCGAGTCATGACGGATGTCACTGGGCAGAACTGCTATCGCCCCATAATCCATGAAGAAAGGTGTATAACCTCTAGACCTGTTAGGAGTGGTGTTGATACTCCACAGCACCGAGGGTAATTCCTCTACCCAACAACCCGGCATCCGTTGTAAGGGAACCATAAGCCGGGGCTTGAGACCTTTTAAGATTTCCTGATTTGCTCTCTCAGCCTGACCATTAGATTGAGGGTGAGCTACGGAAGAAACATCAAGCCGAATATGCTTACGTTGACAAAACTCCTCCATAGTGCCATTGTCAGTGATAATGCTGTGTGGAAAACCAAAACGAAAAATCACCTTTTTCATGAACTGAACCGTCGTGGTTGCATCACACTTATTCACTGGCTCTTCCTCAACCCATTTTGTGAATTTGTGAACTACCACTAAAAGATGTGTATTTTTATCCTTAGACCTTTTGAAAGGTCCAACCATGTCAAGCCCCCAAACTGCAAACGGCCAAGTGATTGGAATCATCCGCAACTCTTGAGCCGGCACATGCGCTCGTCATGCAAATTTTTGACATCCATCACACCTACTGACCAGATCCTCTGCATCAGCATGCGCCGTTAACCAGTAAAAACCATGACGAAAAGCTTTGGCCACAAGAGACTTTGACCCGGTGTGATGACCACAATCCCCTTCATGGATCTCACGAAGTATTTCTTGACCTTCTTCAGGATAAATACAACGCTGAAATGCTCCAGTGACGCTGCGATGATACAACTCTCCGTCAGAAATCGTCATTGACTTGGACCACCGGGTTATCTGTCAGGCCAGGGTCTCGTCCTCTGGCAACTCGCCCCAGGTCATGTAAGCCAGGAATGGTACTGTCCAATCCGCGATAACATGAGTAGCCGCCACTAATTGTGCCTCTGGGTCAGGAATGGCCAAATCTTCCTCTGTAGGCAACTTAACAGAATGGTTATGTAAAACATCCAAAAAGGTGTTAGGCGGTACCGGCTTACGCTGAGATCCCAACCGGCTTAAGGCATCGGCCGCTTCGTTTTTCCTGCGGTCAATGTGTTCCACTTGATAACTCTTAAAATGTCCCGCAACAGCATCGACTTCGCGGCGATAAGCCGCCATGTGAGGATCCTTGGAAACCCACTTGCCTGACACCTGTTGAGCCACCAAATCTGAATCGCCAAGGCACCGGACCCGGCTCAAACTCATCTCTCTAGCCATTCGAAGACCATGAAGCAATGCTTCATGTTCTGCTGCATTATTAGTACAAGGAAACATCAATCGCAACACATAACAAAACTTGTCCCCTCGAGGAGAAGTTAAAACAACTCCAGCCCCCGAGCCTTCCAACTGTCTGGACCCATCAAAATGAATCATCCAACATGTGTTGTCTGGTTTCTCCTCTGGCATCTGCAACTCTGTCCAGTCATTAATGAAGTCAACTAGCGCTTGAGATTTGATCGCAGTACGTGGTATATACTTCAAACCATGAGACCCAATCTCAATAGCCCACTTGGCAAATCGTCCTGTGGCTTCTCTATTTTGAATGATGTCTCCTAGAGGAGCAGAGCTAACCGCAGTGATTGGGTGACCCTGGAAGTAATGTTTGAGCTTCTGGCTTGCCATGAACACCCCATAAACGAGCTTCTGCCAATGTGGATATCTTTGTTTAGATTCAATCAGCACCTCACTGACGTAGTAAACCGGCAGTTGGACCGGATGTTCTTTGCCATCCTCCTTGTGCTCCACAACAATGGCCACACTGACAGCACGTGAGTTAGCAGCTACATATAATAACAACGGCTCTTTCTCGACCGGAGCAACAAGAACCGGCGGCTCAACAAGCTGTTTCTTCAGATCCTCAAAAGCAGAGTTAGCAGCATCACTCCAGACAAAGTCATCCGCCTTTTTCATCATTTGATACAAAGGCATCGCCTTCTCCCCTAACCGGCTTATGAACCGGCTTAAGGCAGCGACGCGACCCGCCAGCCGTTCAACGTCATTGATACACGCTGGTTTGGCCAGAGACGTGATTGCCTTAATTTTCTCTAGGTTAGCCTCAATACCTCTGTTAGACACCAAAAAACCCAAGAGTTTGCCAGCTGGGACTCCAAAAACACACTTGGCCAGGTTAAGCATCATCTTGTAGACCCGGAGGTTATCAAAGGTTTCCTTTAGATCTGTTACCAAGGTTTCCTTCTCTATGGACTTCACCACTATATCATCCACATAAGCATGAACATTACACCCAATCTGATTGTGAAGGCAATTCTGCACACATCGTTGATAAGTTGCCTGGGCACTGTTAAGCCCAAAAGGCATAGACACATAGCAGAAGGCTCCGAACGGAGTGATGAAAGATGTCTTCTCCTGGTCCTTGACTGCCATCTTGATCTGATGATACCCTGAATAGGCATCCAGAAAACTCAAACACTCACAACCCGCCGTAGCATCAATGATCCCCTTGCTGCCCTCTGTTTCCACTAAGGCCCATGTAGGCCCATTAAGCCCCCGGGGGTTCCGGTAACCTCCCGGTACTCCGGTAAAATCCCGATTTCACCCGGAACACTTCCGACATCCAAATATGGGCTTCCAATATATCAATCTTTATGTCTCGACCATTTTGAGACTCCTCGTCATGTCCTTGATCACATCCGGGACTCCGAACAACCTTCGGTACATCAAAACATATAAACTCATAATATAACTATCATCGTAACGTTAAGCGTGCGGACCCTACGGGTTTGAGAACTATGTAGACATGACCGAGACACATCTCCGGTCAATAACCAATAGCGGAACCTGGATTCTCATATTGGCTCCTACATATTCTACGAAGATCTTTATCAGTCAAACCGCATAACAACATACGTTGTTCCCTTTGTCATCGGTATGTTACTTGCCCGAGATTCGATCGTCGGCATCTCAATACCTAGTTCAATCTCGTTACCGACAAGTCTCTTTACTCGTTTCGTAATACATCATCCCGCAACTAACTCATTAGTTGCAATGCTTGCAAGGCTTTAAGTGATGTGCATTACGGAGAGGGCCCAGAGATACCTCTCCGACAATCGGAGTGACAAATCCTAATCTCGAAATACGCCAACCCAACAAGTACCTTTGGAGACACCTGTAGAGCACCTTTATAATCACCCACTTACATTGTGATGTTTGGTAGCACATAAAGTGTTCCTCCGGTAAATGGGAGTTGCATAATCTCATAGTCATAGGAACATGTATAAGTCATGAAGAAAGCAATAGCAACAAACTAAACGATCAAGTGCTAAGCTAACAGAATGGGTCAAGTCAATCACATCATTCTCCTAATGGTGTGATCCCATTAATCAAATGACAACCCATGTCTATGGTTAGGAAACATAACCATCTTTCATCAACGAGCTAGTCAAGTAGAGGCATACTAGTGACACTCTGTTTGTCTATGTATTCACACATGTATTATGTTTCTGGTTAATACAATTCTAGCATGAATAATAAACATTTATCATGATATAAGGAAATAAACAATAACTTTATTATTGCCTCTAGGGCATATTTCCTTCAGTCTCCCACTTGCACTAGAGTCAATAATCTAGATTACACAATAATGATTATAACACCCATGGAGCCTTGGTGTTGATCATGTTTTGCTCGTGGAAGAGGCTTAGTCAACGGGTCTGCAACATTAAGATCCGTACGTATGTTGCAAATTTCTATGTCCCCCACCTGGACTAAATCCTGGATGGAATTGAAGCGTCTCTTGATGTGCTTGGTTCTCTTGTGAAATCTGGATTCCTTCACCAAGGTAATAGCTCCAGTATTGTCACAAAGGATTTTCATTGGACCCGATGCACTAGGTATGACACCTAGATCGGATATCAACTCCTTCATCCAGACTCCTTCATTTGCTGCTTCCGAAGTAGCTATGTACTCCGCTTCACATGTAGATCCCTCCACAACGCTTTGTTTAGAACTGCACCAACTGACAGCTCCACCGTTCAATGTAAACACGTATCCGGTTTACGATTTAGAATCGTACGGATCAGTGTCAAATCTTGCATCAACGTAACCGTTTACGATAAGCTCTTTGTCACCTCCATAAACGAGAAACATATCCTTAGTCCTTTTCAGGTATTTCAGGATGTTCTTGACCGCTGTCCAGTGATCCACTCCTAGATTACTTTGGTACCTCCCTGCTAGACTTATAGCAAGGCACACATCAGGTCTGGTACACAGCATTGCATACATGCTAGAGCCTATGGCTGAAGCATAGGGAACATCTTTCATTTTCTCTTTATCTTCTGCAGTGGTCGGACATTGAGTCTTACTCAACTTCACACCTTGTAACACAGGCAAGAACCCTTTCTTTGCTTGATCCATTTTGAACTTCTTCAAAACTTTGTCAAGGTATGTGCTTTGTGAAAGTCCAATTAAGCATCTTGATCTATCTCTATAGATCTTGATGCCCAATATGTAAGCAGCTTCACCGAGGTCTTTCATTGAAAAACTCTTATTCAAGTATCCCTTTATGCTATCCAGAAATCCTATATCATTTCCAATTAGCAATATGTCATCCACATATAATATCAGAAATGCTACAGAGCTCCCACTCACTTTCTTGTAAATACAGGCTTCTCCAAAAGTCTGTATAAAACCAAATGCTTTGATCACACTATCAAAGCGTTCATTGCAACTCCAAGAGGCTTGCACCAGTCCATAAATGTATCGCTGGAGCTTGCACACTTTGTTAGCTCCCTTTGGATCAACAAAACGTTCCGGTCGCATCATATACAACTCTTCTTCTAGAAATCCGTTCAGGAATGCAGTTTTGACATCCATTTGCAAAATTTCATAATCATAAAATGCGGCAATTGCTAACATGATTCGGACAGATTTAAGCATCGCTACGGGTGAGAAAGTCTCATCGTAGTCAATCCCTTGAACTTGTCAAAAACCTTTTGCAACAAGTCGAGCTTTGTAGACAGTAACATTACCGTCAGCGTTAGTCTTCTTCTTGAAGATCCATTTATTCTCAATTGCTTGCCGATCATCGGGCAAGTCAACCAAAGTCCATACTTTGTTCTCATACATGGATCCCATCTCAGATGTCATGGCCTCAAGCCATTTTGCGGAATCTGGGCTCACCATCACTTCTTCATAGTTTGTAGGTTCATCATGATCTAGTAGCATGACTTCCAGAACAGGATTACCGTACCACTCTGGTGCGGATCTTACTCTGGTTGATCTACGAGGTTCAGTAACAACTTGATCTAAAGTTTCACGATCATCATCATTATCTTCCTCACTAATTGGTGTAGGTGTCATAGAAACCGTTTTCTGCGATGAACTACTTTCCAATAAGGGAGCAGGTACGGTTACGTCATCAAGTTCTACTTTCCTCCCACTCACTTCTTTCGAGAGAAACTCCTTCTCTAGAAAAACTCCGAATTTAGCAACAAAAGTCTTGCCTTCAGATCTGTGATAGAAGGTGTACCCAACAGTCTCCTTTGGGTATCCTATGAAGACACATTTCTTCGATTTGGGTTCGAGCTTATCAGGTTGAAGCTTTTTCACATAAGCATCGCAGCCCCAAACTTTCAGAAATGACAACTTTGGTTTCTTACCAAACCATAGTTCATAAGGCGTTGTCTCAACGGATTTCGATGGCGCCCTATTTAAGGTGAATGTGTCTGTCTCTAAAGCATAACCCCAAAACGATAGAGGTAAATCAGTAAGAGACATCATAGATTGCACCATATCTAGTAAAGTACGATTACGACGTTCGGACACACCATTACGCTGTGGTGTTCCAGGTGGCGTGAGTTTCAAAACTATTCCGCATTGTTTCAAATGAAGACCAAACTCATAACTCAAATATTCTCCTCCACGATCAGATCGTAAAAACTTTATTTTCTTGTTACGATGATTTTCAACTTCACTCTGAAATTCTATGAACTTTTCAAATGTTTCAGACTTATGTTTCATTAAGTAGATTTACCCATATCTGCTTAAATCATCTGTGAAGGTGAGAAAATAACAATATCCGCCACGAGCCTCAACAATCATCGGACCACATACATCTGTATGTATGATCTCCAACAAATCTGTTGCTCTCTCCATAGTTCCGGAGAACGGCGTTTTAGTCATCTTGCCCATGAGGCACGACTCACAAGTACCAAGTGATTCATAATCAAGTGGTTCCAAGAGTCCATCAGTATGGAGTTTCTTCATGCGCTTTACTCCGATATGACCTAATCGGCAGTGCCACAAATAAGTTGCACTATCATTATCAACTATGCATCTTTTGGCTTGAATATTATGAATATGTGTATCACCACTATCGAGATTTAGCAAAAATAGACCACTCTTCAAGGGTGCATGACCATAAAAGATATTACTCATATAAATAGAACAACCATTATTCTCTGATTTAAATGAATAACCATCTCACATCAAACAAGATCCAGATATAATGTTCATGCTCAACGCTGGCACCAAATAACAATTATTTAGGTCTAATACTAATCTCGAAGGTAGATGTAGAGGTAGCGTGCCGACCGTGATCACATCGACTTTGGAACCATTTCCCACGCGCATTGTCACCTCGTCCTTAGCCAATCTTCGCTTAATCCGTAGCCCCTGTTTCGAGTTGCAAATATTAGCAACAGAACCAGTATCAAATACCCAGGTGCTACTGCGAGCACTAGTAAGGTACACATCAATAACATGTATATCACATATACCTTTGTTCACCTTGCCATCCTTCTTATCCGCCAAATACTTGGGGCAGTTCCGCTTCTAGTGACTAGTCTGCTTGTAGTAGAAACACTCAGTCTCAGGCTTAGGTCCAGACTTGGGTTTCTTCTCCCGAGCAGCAACTTGCTTGTTGTTCTTCTTGAAGTTCCCCTTCTTCTTCCCTTTGCCCTTTTTCTTGAAACTGGTGGTTTTATTGACCATCAACACTTGATGCTCCTTCTTGATTTCTACCTCCACTGCCTTTAGCATTGCGAAGAGCTCGGGAATTGTCTTATCCATCCCTTGCATATTATAGTTCATCATGAAGCTCTTGTAGCTTGGTGGCAGTGATTGAAGAACTCTGTCAATGGCGCTATCAACCGGAAGATTAACTCCCAGTTGAGTCAAGTGATTATGGTACCCAGACATTCTGAGTATATATTCACTGACAGAACTATTCTCCTCCATCTTGCAGCTGTAGAACTTATTGGAGACTTCATATCTCTCAATTCGGGCATTTGCTTGAAATATTAACTTCAACTCCTAGAACATCTCATATGCTCCATGACGTTCAAAACGTCGTTGAAGTCCCGGTTCTAAGTCGTAAAGCATGGCACACTGAACTATCGAATGGTCATCAGCTTTGCTCTGCCAAACGTTCTTAACGTCGTCAGTTGCATCAGCAGCAGGCCTAGCACTTAGCGGTGCTTCCAGGATGTAATTCTTCTGGGCAGCAATGAGGATAATCCTCAAGTTATGGACCCAGCCCGTGTAATTGCTAGCATCATCTTTCAACTTTGCTTTCTCAAGGAACGCATTAAAATTCAACGGAACAACAGCACGGGCCATCTATCTACAATCAACATAGACAAGCAAGATACTATCAGGTACTAAGTTCATGATAAATTTAAGTTCAATTAATCATATTATTTAAGAACTCCCACTTAGATAGACATCCCTCTAATCCTCTAAGTGATCACGTGATCCATATCAACTAAACCATGTCCGATCATCATGTGAGATGGAATAGTATCAACGGTGAACATCACTATGTTGATCATATCTACTATATGATTCACGCTCGACCTTTCGGTCTCCATGTTCCGAGGCCATATCTGTTATATGCTAGGCTCGTCAAGTTTAACCTGAGTATTCCGCGTGTGCAACTGTTTTGCACCCATTGTATTTGAACGTAGAGCCTATCACACCCGATCATCACGTGGTGTCTCAGCACGAAGAACTTTCGCAACGGTGCATACTCAGGGAGAACACTTATACTTTGATAATTTAGTGAGGGATCATCTTATAATGCTACCGTCAATCAAAGCAAGATAAGATGCATAAAAGATAAACATCACATGCAATCAATATAAGTGATATGATATGGCCATCATCATCTTGTGCTCGTGATCTCCATCTTTGAAGCACCGTCATGATCACCATCGTCACCGGATCGACACCTTGATCTCCGTCGTAGCATCGTTGTCGTCTCGCCAATCTTATGCTTCCACGACTATCGCTACCGCTTAGTGATAAAGTAAAGCATTACAGGGCGATTGCATTGCATACAATAAAGCGACAACAATATGGCTCCTGCCAGTTGCCAATAACTCGGTTACAAAACATGATCATCTCATACAATAAAATTTAGCATCATGTCTTGACCATATCACATCACAACATGCTCTCCAAAAACAAGTTAGACGTCCTCTACTTTGTTGTTGCAAATTTTACGTGGCTGCTACGGGCTTAGCAAGAACCGTTCTTACCTACGCATCAAAACCACAACTATAGTTTGTCAAGTTGGTGTTGTTTTAACCTTCGCAAGGACCGGGCGTAGCCATACTCGGTTCAACTAAAGTTGGAGAAACTGACACCCGCCAGCCATCTGTGTGCAAAGCACGTCGGTAAAACCAGTCTCGCGTAAGCGTACGCGTAATGTTGGTCCGGGCCGCTTCATCCAACAATACCGCTGAACCAAAGTATGACATGCTGGTAAGCAGTATGACTTGTATCGCCCACAACTAACTTGTGTTCTACTCGTGCATATTATATCAACGCATAAAACCTGGCTCCGATACCACTGTTGGGGAACGTAGTAATTTCAAAAAAATTCCCACGCACACGCAAGATCTTGGTGATGCATAGCAATAGGAGGGGAGAGTGTTGTCTACGTACCCTCGTAGACCGAAAGCAGAAGCATTAGCACAACGCGGTTGATGTAGTCGTACGTCTTCACGATCCGACCGATCAAGTATCGAACGTACGTCACCTACGAGTTCAACACACGTTCAACCCGATGACGTCCCTTGAACTCCGATCCAGCCAAGTGTTGAGGGAGAGTTTCGTCAGCACGACGGCATGGTGACGATGTTGATGTTCTACCGACGCAGGGCTTCGCCTAAGCACCGGTACAATATTATCGAGGTGGACTATGGTGGAGGGAGGCACCGCACACGGCTAAGAGATCAAGAGAACAACTATTGTGTCTATGGGGTGCCCCTGCCCCCGTATATAAAGGAGAAAGGGGAGGAGGCGGCCATCCAGGGAGAGGGTGCGCCAGGAGGAGTCCTACTCCCACCGGGAGTAGGACTCCCCCTTTCCTAGTTGGAATAGGATTCGGGAGAAGGAAACAAAGAGGGGAAGAAGGAAAGAGGGGGCCGGCCCCCTTTGCCCTAAACCAATTCGGTTTGGGCCTTGGGGGGGGGGCCACACTCCCCTTGCTGCCCTCTATTCCACTAAGGCCCATGTAGGCCCATTAAGCCCCCCGGGGGTTCCGGTAACCTCCCGGTACTCCGGTAAAATCCCGATTTCACCCGGAACACTTCCGACATCCAAATATGGGCTTCCCATATATCAATCTTTATGTCTCGACCATTTTGAGACTCCTCGTCATGTCCTTGATCACATCCGGGACTCCGAACAACCTTCGGTACATCAAAACATATAAACTCATAATATAACTGTCATCGTAACGTTAAGCATGCGGACCCTACGGGATCGAGAACTATGTAGACATGACTGAGACATGTCTCCGGTCAATAACCAATAGCGGAACCTGAATGCTCATATTGGATCCTACATATTCTACGAAGATCTTTATCGGTCAAACCGCATAACAACATACGTTGTTCCCTTTGTCATCGGTATGTTACTTGCCCGAGATTCGATCGTCGGTATCTCAATACCTAGTTCAATCTCATTACCGGCAAGTCTCTTTACTCATTCCGTAATACATCATCTCACAACTAACTCATTAGTTGCAATGCTTGCAAGGCTTTAAGTGATGTGCATTACCGAGAGGGCCCAGATATACCTCTCCGACAATCGGAGTGACAAATCCTAATCTCGAAATACGGCAACCCAACAAGTACCTTTGGAGACACCTGTAGAGCACCTTTATAATCACCCAGTTACGTTGTGACGTTTGGTAGCACACAAAGTGTTCCTCCGGTAAATGGGAGTTGCATAATCTCATAGTCATAGGAACATGTATAAGTCATGAAGAAAGCAATAACAACAAACTAAACGATCAAGTGCTAAGCTAACAGAATGGGTCAAGTCAATCACATCATTCTCCTAATGATGTGATCCCGTTAATCAAATGACAAACCATGTCTATGGTTAGGAGACATAACCATCTTTGATCAACGAGCGAGTCAAGTAGAGGCATACTAGTGACACTCTGTTTGTCTATGTATTCACACATGTATTATGTTTCCGGTTAATACAATTCTAGCATTAATAATAAACATTTATCATGATATAAGGAAATAAATAATAAATTTATTATTGCCTTTAGGGCATATTTCCTTCAGGTTGCCGTGCCAAAAAAGAGAAGAGTTGGTTATTATCAATGAACTATCGAAATTCAAGAGAAACCAAGTTGAGCCGGGCTGGCCCTGATTACACACGGGAAGCCCCTGGTGTCATTTCATGAGGGTTTGAAAACCAATCTCATGTATATATGATGGATCTCCGGATTCGTCTAACCGTATCCGTGGTCTTGACGACCTGCCATTTTTCTGGTTGGTGAGGCCGTCTTAGTTTGCGGTTGCTAGAGCCGCCTCATCCTCTTCCGTACGTAAAAACGTTTGGTATTTCCGCTAACTGTGATGATGCCATGTGGACCGGGCATCTTGAGCTTGAGAAAAGCATAATGCGGTACTGCATTAAAACGAGCGAAAGCCGCCCTTCCGAGTAGTGATTGATAATCACTTCAGAATGGAGCGATGTGAAAAGTTAACTTTTCACTTCGGAAGTTATCGGGAGAACTGAATACCACCTCTAGTGGTAGAGAGCCCATACATCGGGCCTCTTGTCCTGGTATTACTCCCTTGAAGGTAGTATTACTGTGGCTTATTTGTGTCGGGTCTATCCCCATTTTGCAGACTGTGTCCTGATATATCAGATTTAGGCCAGTGCCGCCGTCCATGAGGACCCGTGTGAAATGGTACCCATTTACTATTGGGTCTAGCACCAAGGTCGTCAGTCGTTCGCACCGGATATTTGTAACATGATCCCGACGATCAAAAGTGATCGGGCATGCCAACCAGTGGTTGAACCTAGGGGTGATGGGTGCTTTGGCGCGTGTGCATCGGAGTGCATGATTGCTTCTCCTCTTTGTCACATGGATTACGTTACTTTTTCTGTCCTCCGGTGTTTTGCTGGCGAGGTTCATCCTCATCTTCACTTGGTGTGTCTTCCCCTTTGTATTCGGCGTTTAGCTTACCGGACTACTTCAAGACCCAACATTCTCTGTGGGTATGATTTGTATGTTTGTCTTGGGTGCTGTGAATCTAACAGAGTTTGTCAAGAATTTTGTTTAGGCCAGATTGTCCTTCTCTGCTACCTTTGAAAGGCTTTTTCTGCTGACCTGGTCGGGAGCCCCTGAATCCGGCGTTTACCGCCGTGTTATCTGGGCTACCTTCTTTATTTTGACGCTTCTTTTTGTTGCGTCGTGGTTTACCATTGCCATCCCTAACTTTGGATGTGCTTGGGTCGCTGGTGCTGCTACGGGCCAACCAGCTGTCCTCGCTCGCACAAAAGCGGGTCATGAGGCTTGTTAGGGCTGCCATTGTTCTCAGTTTTTCTTGAGCGAGGTTTCTGGCGAGCCATTCTTCTCAGACGCTGTGTTTAAAAGCTGCTAAGGCTTCGGCGTCCGGACAGTCAATTATTTGGTTCTTCTTGGTGAGGAACCTGTTCCAAAGCTTTCGGGCAGACTCTCCAGACTGTTGGGTTATATGACTTAAATCGTCTGCATCTGGAGGTCAGACATAAGTCCCTTGAAAATTGGCCCGGAAAGCGTCCTCGAGCTCCTCCCAACTTCCAATTGAGTTTTCGGGGAGGCTTTTCAGCCAGTGCCTAGCTGGCCCTTTATGCTTAAGGGGCAAGTATTTAATGGCATGGAGATCGTCTCCATGAGCCATATGAATATGGAGGATGAAGTCCTCTATCCAGACTCCAGGGTCTGTGGTTTTGTCGTACGCCTCTATGTTCACCGGTTTGAATCCATCTAGGAATTCGTGCTTATCGGTGTCAAAACCGGCGGATCTCGGGTAGGGGGTCCCGAAATGTGCGTCTGGGCCGGATGGTAACAGGAGGCAGGGGACACGAAGTTTTACCCAGGTTCGGGCCCTCTTGATGGAGGTAAAACCCTACGTCCTGCTTGATTAATATTGATGATATGGGTAGTACAAGAGTAGATCTATGAAAGTGCAACTATCCCCGGGTGGTTTTGGTAATTCCTAACAACATATAGCTCATTGAGCTAACATTATTCCAAGATTAATATTTCAGGAAAAGCTCAATGAATGGCATGGCATGGATGAGGAAAGTGGATCCCTCAAAATTGTAAGGACAAAATGTTTGGCTCAAGCTTCAAGATCAAGACTCTACATTTTATATTTTAGTGATTGTCGGTGTCAAAACCGGCGGATCTCGGGTAGGGGGTCCCGAACTGTGCGTCTAGGCCGGATGGTAACAGGAGACAAGGGACACGAAGTTTTACCCAGGTCCGGGCCCTCTCGATGGAGGTAAAACCCTACGTCCTGCTTGATTAATATTGATGATATGGGTAGTACAAGAGTAGATCTACCACGAGATCGGAGAGGCTAAACCCTAGAAGCTAGCCTATGTTATGATTGTTGTTTTGTATGTTGTCCTACGGACTAAAACCCTCCGGTTTATATAGACACCGGAGAGGGTTAGGGTTACACAAAGTCGGTTACAATGGTAAGAGATCTGCATATCTGTATCGCCAAGCTTGCCTTCCATGCCAAGGAAAGTCCCTTCCGGACACGGGACGAAGTCTTCAATTTTGTATCTTCATAGTCCAGGAGTCTGGCTGAAGGTATAGTCCGGCCATCCGGACACCCCCTAATCCAGGACTCCCTCAGTAGCCCCTGAACCAGGCTTCAATGATGACGATTCTGGCGCGCAGATTGTCTTCGGCATTGCAAGGCGGGTTCCTCCTCCAAGTACTTCATAGAAGATCTTGAACACAAAGATAGTGTCCGGCTCTGCAAAATAATTTCCACATATTGCCATAGAGAGAATAATATTTACACAAATCTAATCTGCTGACGTATTCTATAGTGCAACACACCACAGCCGAGCCTTTATCTGAGTCGTTTCATTATCCCACCTCAGCGCGTCATGCGAGGCGGTTTCCTTGGCACATCTTGTTAAAGCAGTGATCGTGTCCCCTTATTCCGGGATTCTCATCAATACGGGCGTGGGTAACCCAACCGCTTCTAGGACTCCTAGATTATAGGCAAGTCCAAACGGACACGGAGAGGATTCTTGATATTCACCCTCTTTATAAAGGGGACAAGGCTTTTATTTTCCCTCCCGTGCTCAATCGAATCCTTCCCCCACCTCAAGCTCAAACGCCCAAAGTTCAGGTCAGGTGCTCCGAACCTTCAGTCATGTCCGGATCCAGCCTTCAAGGCCGATGGGTGCCTTCCTCCGTCACGGAAGAAGATATCAAAAAGTTGAGGGAGGCCCGATATCTGACCGCCGAGATTTTGCATCGGTTGCCTCCCCGAGGGCAGGCCGTCCCCACCCCCGAACCCAACGAGAATGTCGTGTTTGTTTCCCACTTCCTCCGAGGGCTAGGCCTCGCTCTGGATCCTTTCGTCAGGGGTTTGATGTTTTATTACAGGCTATACTTCCATGATCTAGCTCCGGACTCGTTTCTTCATATCACGACATTTATTGTCGTGTGCGAGGCCTTCCTCCAGGTTACCCCTCACTTTGGCCTATGGCTCAAGACCTTTGAAGTAAAGCCGAAAACGATCGAGGGGCAACATGCAGCGTGCGGAGGTGCCTCAATACGCAAGATGACCAGAGCTCTGTGTCCCAAAGGTTCCATCCCAGAGGTGTCTGAATTGTGGCAACAGGAGTGGTTCTACATCATGGCTCCTAGAAGAGCCAAGTGGGCGGCCGCCCCTGTTTTCCGCTCGGGGCCTCCACCACAACTGATGTCATGGATCAGCAGAGGTCTGAGATGGGGTCCAGCCAAGGACGTGCCTATACTGCAAAGCCGCATTCGAGATCTCTTAAATGGAGATTTCAGTTTGGTTGCGGTAATACAAGTTATGCTGGTTCATCAAGTCCAGCCTTGCAAACGCCGGCCTCTTCATCTGTGGGAGTTCAATCCTGAGGGACCGCGTGTCATTCAAAATTTTCTCGGCCTGACGCACGAGGAGATGTACAAGTCATTCTTTGGACCTCAGGCGGAGTGTCCGGAAATCACCGAGGACGTGGGCCTGAGTAGTAACCGCGCCGCCGAACAAGTAAGGCATCTTCCGGCCGAACATACTATCTCTTCTTTGTTATGAAGTTATTTCTGAGAGTTTGCTTTTTGACCAGGACTGGCTAACAAAGGCGAAGTTGATTCGGTGTTCGGCCCCCCTCCCCGAGGGTTTGGAAAATCCGGTATTGGAAAAGATGCTCCAGACCGCACCTTGCTCGGAGCCCTTGAAGGAACATACTGTGGAGGATAATACGGGCGGACGCGGGCCCCCAACGCTGCCCACTATAACTGAGGGAGCGAGCGTCTCCGTGAAGGAAGACGACCAGAAGAGGAAAAGGACTGCACCTGGGGATTCGGAAGCCGAAGCTTCCAAACGGGAGAAGAAGTCTCCCACAAAGGGTCCTACCTTGGGGGGCGCTGTTGCCGCACAAAGTCCGCGGGGGGATCAATTCTCCCGCGAGTCGTAAGTGACCCGAAATACTTTAATAGTACAGATATACCATCCTTTTCTTCTGAGAAAATAACCACCACATATATCTTTGCAGTTCGGGCCTTAGCCCCTCTCAAATGAGCTTGTCTTCGGGGGATCTTCTTCTAGAGATGATGGAGAGCGAAACGCCTCCTCCGGACTCCTCTGCTCCGGAAGCGGGCGGCCCTGAAGTGTCATCGCGGAGGGCCTCTCCGAGTCCGGTGAGGCCAGAAGATAATCCCATTGACCCCCAAAGCTCCCAGTGTCCGGCTCCCGAAGAGAGCAGACAAAAGAGTCCGACACCGTCTAGTGTGCTATCGGATGTTCTGAGGGGGTTGGTGGGGCGAGGGGCCATCTCAGATGAACACCGTGTGCTGATGAATACGGTGATGGAGAGAATATCGTCCGCCAAAAGCGGATTGCATGAAGCTTTTATGAGTCTACTGACAGGCTTTGAGGTACGTAAAAGAATGTATGATAGTCCCGCACATGCTAGGTGTGCCCTGTGTAGATAGTAGCCCCTGAGACTCTGGTTGTCGTCGGAAATGACGACGAACAGAGGATCATATTCCCAAGTAATAACCATACTACCTCTATGTGCAGGTGATGGAAGCTCCGGTGGCTAGCCGGACTAGCGAGTTTGCCCATTTAGAACGGCAGTTGGATGCGGCAGACGCCGACATCGAGCTTGTTAACAAAAGGCTTGACGAGGCACAGGGTAAGTGTCATTATCTGGTAAAGGCCACATAGGAAGAGCAGCATGATGCCAGTATCTTTAATATGTTGTGACTGTACATGGAGCTGCCACTGTTGAAGCATTGCGGGCAGAACTTGCCCGAGCCAAGGAACAAGCGAGGTTGGGTAATGCGGCTGCTTTGAAGGCGACCGAAGAGTTGCAAGCCGAGAAGGCCACGCATGGCGAGAGCCGAGACAAGATGGCCAAGATGGCCATAGAATTAAAATCGGCCACCGACCGTTGTCGGGTTCTTGAAAAGGAAAACCAAGCGAAGGCATTGGACCTTGAGAAGGCTGCTGCGACGAAAAAAGACCTCCGCTCTGCTATGAGGGCAAAGAAGGAGGAACTGCAGGAAGCCGGGGATATTGTAGCTGGGAAATCCTTTATGTTGCGGAGGAAGTTCAGAGATCCACGGCATGCCCCTCTGGATCGGCTGTTGAGTTCGGAGGATGTGTATATGGATTTGGCGGCGAGCGCTGCCGATGCGGCCAAGTACTTCCAGGGTCAGACGCACTGTGAAGTAGACCAACTGTTTTGGAGACAATTCCATTCTCTCGAGCGTCCACTTTCATTGACTGACCAATTAGCCGAATGGGCCGAACTAAATAGGTTGTCCGGACTCTCCATGAGGTCTGTTGTGGATCAGCTATGGCCGGAAAGGTCAAAACCGAACAGCTATTTCAGCTTGGTGCAGCAGTTCCTTGATGTGGTGCCGCGCATTAATGCGACGAAGAGGTCGGCGTGCATAGAGGGCGCACGGATGGCCTTTGCCCATATTAATGAAGGAAATATGCCCTAGAGGCAATAATAAAGTTATTATTTATTTCCTTATTTCATGATAAATGTTTATTATTCATGCTAGAATTGTATTAACCGGAAACATAATACATGTGTGAATACATAGACAAACAGAGTGTCACTAGTATGCCTCTACTTGACTAGCTCGTTAATCAAAGATGGTTATGTTTCCTAACCATAGACAAAGAGTTGTTATTTGATTAACGAGATCACATCATTAGTAGAATGATCTGATTGACATGACCCATTCCATTAGCTTAGCACCCGATCGTTTAGTATGTTGCTATTGCTTTCTTCATGACTTATACATGTTCCTATGACTATGAGATTATGCAACTCCCGTTTACCGGAGGAACACTTTGGGTACTACCAAACGTCACAACGTAACTGGGTGATTATAAAGGAGTACTACAGGTGTCTCCAATGGTCGATGTTGGGTTGGCGTATTTCGAGATTAGGATTTGTCACTCCGATTGTCGGAGAGGTATCTCTGGGCCCTCTCGGTAATACACATCACATAAGCCTTGCAAGCATTACAACTAATATGTTAGTTGTGAGATGATGTATTACGGAACGAGTAAAGAGACTTGCCAGTAACGAGATTGAACTAGGTATTGGATACCGACGATCGAATCTCGGGCAAGTAACATACCGATGACAAAGGGAACAACGTATGTTGTTATGCGGTCTGACCGATAAAGATCTTCGTAGAATATGTAGGAGCCAATATGGGCATCCAGGTCCCGCTATTGGTTATTGACCGGAGACGTGTCTCGGTCATGTCTACATTGTTCTCGAACCCGTAGGGTCCGCACGCTTAAGGTTACGATGACAGTTACATTATGAGTTTATGCATTTTGATGTACCGAAGGTTGTTCGGAGTCCCGGATGTGATCACGGACATGACGAGGAGTCTCGAAATGGTCGAGACGTAAAGATTGATATATTGGAAGCCTATGTTTGGACATCGGAAGTGTTCCGGGTGAAATCGGGATTTTACCGGGTTACCGGGAGGGTTACCGGAACCCCCCGGGAGCCATATGGGCCTTCATGGGCCTTAGTGGAAAGGAGAAAGGGGCAGCCCAAGGTGGCTGCGCCTCTTCCCCCTCCCCTAGTCCTATTAGGACTAGGAGAAGGTGGCCGGCCCCCCTATCTCCCTTCCCCTCCGAGGAATCCTAGTTGGACTAGGATTGGGGGGAGGAATCCTACTCCCAGAGGGAGTAGGACTCTCCTGCGCCTCCCTCTATGGCCGGCCAGCCTCCCCCCCTCTACTCCTTTATATACGGAGGCAGGGGACACCTCTAGACACACAAGTTGACACAAGTTGATCCACGTGATCTGTTCCTTAGCCGTGTGCGGTGCCCCCTGCCACCATATTCCTCGATAATACTGTAGCGGAGTTTAGGCGAAGCCCTGCTGCTGTAGTTCATCAAGATCGTCACCACGCCGTCGTGCTGACGGAACTCTTCCCCGACACTTTGCTGGATCGGAGTCCGGGGATCGTCATCCTGCTGAACGTGTGCTCGAACTCGGAGGTGCCGTAGTTTCGGTGCTTGATCGGTTGGATCGTGAAGACGTACGACTACTTCCTCTACGTCGTGTCATCGCTTCCGCAGTCGGTCTGCGTAGGGTACGTAGACAATACTCTCCCCCTCGTTGCTATGCATCACATGATCTTGCGTGTGCGTAGGAATTTTTTGAAATTACTACGAAACCCAACAGTGGCATCCGAGCCTAGGTTATTTATGTTGATGTTATATGCACGAGTAGAACACAAGTGAGTTGTGGACGATACAAGTCATACTGCCTACCAGCATGTCATACTTTGGTTCGGCGGTATTGTTGGACGAGACGACCCGGACCAACCTTACGCGTACGCTTACGCGAGACCGGTTCCCTCGACGTGCTTTGCACAGAGATGGCTTGCGGGCGACTGCCTCTCCAACTTTAGTTGAACCAAGTATGGCTACGCCCGGTCCTTGCGAAGGTTAAAACGGAGTCTATTTGACAAACTATCGTTGTGGTTTTGATGCGTAGGTGAGATTGGTTCTTACTTAAGCCCGTAGCAGCCACGTAAAACATGCAACAACAAAGTAGAGGACATCTAACTTGTTTTTGCAGGGCATGTTGTGATGTGATATGGTCAAGGCATGATGCTGAACTTTATTGTATGAGATGATCATGTTTTGTAACCGAGTTATCGGCAAATGGCAGGAGCCATATGGTTGTCGCTTTATTGTATGCAATGCAATCACGATGTAATGCTTTACTTTATTACTAAACGGTAGTGATAGTCGTGGAAGCATAAGATTGGCGAGACGACAACGATGCTACGATGGAGATCAAGGTGTCGCGCCGGTGACGATGGTGATCATGACGGTGCTTCGGAGATGGAGATCACAAGCACAAGATGATGATGGCCATATCATATCACTTATATTGATTGCATGTGATGTTTATCTTTTTATGCATCTTATCTTGCTTTGATTGACGGTAGCATTATAAGATGATCTCTCACTAAATTATCAAGAAGTGTTCTCCCTGAGTATGCACCGTTGCGAAAGTTCTTCGTGCTGAGACACCACATGATGATCGGGTGTGATAGGCTCTACGTTCAAATACAACGGGTGCAAAACAGTTGCGCACGCAGAATACTCAGGTTAAACTTGACGAGCCTAGCATATGCAGATATGGCCTCGGAACACGGAGACCGAAAGGTCGAGCGTGAATCATATAGTAGATATGATCAACATAATGATGTTCACCGATGAAACTACTCCATCTCACGTGATGATCGGACATGGTTTAGTTGATTTGGATCACGTGATCACTTAGATGATTAGAGGGATGTCTATCTAAGTGGGAGTTCTTAAGTAATATGATTAATTGAACTTTAATTTATCATGAACTTAGTCCTGGTAGTATTAGCATATCTATGTTGTAGATCAATAGCTCGCGTTGTTGCTTTCATATGCTTATTTTGATATGTTCCTAGAGAAAATTGTGTTGAAAGATGTTAGTAGCAATGATGCGGATTGGATCCGTGATCTGAGGATTATCCTCATTGCTGCACAGAAGAATTATGTCCTTGATGCACCGCTAGGTGACAGATCTATTGCAGGAGCAGATGCAAACGTTATGAACGTTTAGCTAGCTCAATATGATGACTACTTGATAGTTTAAGTGCACCATGCTTAACGGCTTAGAATCGGGACTTCAAAGACGTTTTGAACGTCATGGACCATATGAGATGTTCCAGGAGTTGAAGTTAATATTTCAAGCAAATACCCGAGTTGTGAAGTATCCAACAAGTTCTATAGCTAAAAGATGGAGGAGAATCGCTCAACTAGTGAGCATGTGCTCAGATTGTCTGGGTACTACAATCGCTTGAATCAAGTGGGAGTTAATCTTCCAGATAAGATAGTGATTGACAGAATTCTCTAGTCACCATCACCAAGTTAGTAGAACTTCGTGATGAACTATAATATGCAAGGGATAACGGAAACAACTCCCAAACTCTTCGTGATGAACAAATCAATGTAGAAATCAAGAAAAACATCAAGTGTTGATGGTTAATAAGACCACTAGTTTCAAGAAAAGGGCAAAGGGAAGAAGGGGAACTTCAAGAAGAACGGCAAGCAAGTTGCTGCTCAAGTGAAGAAGCCCAAGTCTGGTCCTAAGCCTGAGACTAAGTGCTTCTACTGCAAAGGGACTGGTCACTGGAAGCGGATCTACCCCAAGTGATTGGCGGAGAAGAAGGATGGCAAAGTGAACATAAGTATATTTGATATACATGTTATTGATGTGTACTTTACTAGTGTTTATAGCAACCCCTCAGTATTTGATACTAGTTCAGTTGCTAAGATTAGTAACTCGAAACGGGAGTTGCAGAATAAACAGAGACAAGTTAAGGATGAAATGACGATGTGTGTTGGAAGTGGTTCCAAAGATTGATATGATCATCGTCACACACTCCCTATACTTTCGGGATTAGTGTTGAACCTGAATAAGTGTTATTTGGTGTTTGCGTTGAGCATGAATATGATTTGATCATGTTTATTGTAATACGGTTATTCATTTAAGTATGAGAATAAATTGTTGTTCTGTTTACATGAATGAAACCTTATATGGTTACACACCCAATGAAAATAGTTCGTTGGATCTCGATCATAGTGATACACATAATCATAATATTGAAACCAAAAGATGCAAAGTTAATAATGATAAGTGCAACTTGTTTGTAGCACTGCCGTTTAGGTCATATTGGTGTAAAGCGCATGAAGAAACTCCATACTGATGGGCTTTTGGAATCACTTGATTATGAATCAGTTGATGCTTGCGAACCATGCCTCATGGGCAAGATGAATAAGACTCTGTTCTTCGGAACAATGAAGCGAGCAATAGATTTGTTGGAAATCATACATACTGATGTATGTGGTCCGATGAATATTGAGGCTCGCAACAGGTATCATTATTTTCTGATCTTCACAGATGATTTGAGCAGATATGAGTATATCTACTTGATGAAACATAAGTCTGAAACATTTGAAAAGTTCAAAGAATTTCAGAGTGAAGTGAAAAATCATCGTAACAAGAAAATAAAGTTTCTACGATCTGATCGTAGAGAAGAGTATTTGAGTTACGAGTTTGGCCTTCAGTTAAAAACAATGTGAAATAGTTTCACTACTCATGCCACCTAGAACACCACAATGTAATGGTGTGTCCGAACGTCATAACCGTACTTTATTAGATATGGTGCGATCTATGATGTCTCTTACCGATCTACCACTATCGTTTTGGGGTTATGCATTAGAGACAGCTGCATTCACGTTAAATAGGGCACCATCTAAATCCGTTGAGACGACACCGTGTGAACTATGGTTTGGCAAGAAACCTAAGCTGTCGTTTCTTAAATTTGGGGTTGCGATGCTTATATGAAAAAGTTTCATCCTGATAAGCTCAAACTCAAATCGGAGAAGTGCGTCTTCATAGGATATCCAAAGGAAACTATTGGATACACCTTCTATCACAGATCCGAAGGCAAGACTTTTGTTGCTAAATTCGGAAACTTTCTGGAAAAGGAGTTTCTCTCGAAAGAAGTGAGTGGGAGGAAAGTAGAACTTGACGAGGTAACTGTACCTGCTCCCTTACTGGAAAGTAGTACATCACAGAAAACTGTTTGAGTGACACCTACACCAGTTAGTGAGGAAGCTAATGATAATGATCATGAAACTTCAGATCAAGATACTACTGAACCTCGTAGATCAACCAGAGTAAGATCCGCACCAGAGTGGTATGGTAATCCTGTTCTGGAAGTCATGCTACTAGATCATGATGAACCTACGAACTATGAAGAAGCGATGGTGAGCCCAGATTCCGCAAAGTGGCTTGAAGCCATGAAATCTGAGATGGGATCCATGTATGAGAACAAAGTATGGACTTTGGTTGACTTGCCCGATGATCGGCAAGCAATTGAGAATAAATGGATCTTCAAGAGGAAGACGGTCGTTGATAGTAGTGTTACTATCTACAAAGCTAGAATTGTCGCAAAAGGTTTTCGACAAGTTCAAGGTGTTGACTACGATGAGTTTTTCTCACTCGTATCTATGCTTAAGTCTGTCCGAATCATGTTAGCAATTGCTGCATTTTGTGAAATCTGGCAAATGGATAAACAAAACTGCATTCCTTAATGGATTTACTAAAGAAGAGTTGTATACGATGCAACTAGAAGGTTTTGTCGATCCTAAAGGTGTTAACTAAATATGCAAACTCCAGCGATCCATCTGTGGACTGGTGCAAGCATCTCGGAGTTGAAATATACGCTTTGATAAGTTGATCAAAGCATATAGTTTTATACGGACTTGTGATAAAAGCCTGTATCTACAAGAAAGTGAGTGGGAGCACTACAACATTTCTGATAAGTATATGTGAATAACATATTGTTGATCGGAAATAATGTAGAATTATTCTGTAAAGCATAAAGGGGTGTTTGAAAGGAGTTTTTCAAAGAAAAACTTCGGTAAAGCTGCTTACATATTGAGCTTCAAAGATCTATAGAGATAGATCAAGACGCTTGATAAGTTTTTCAATGAGTACATACCTTGACAAGATTTTGAAGTAGTTCAAAATGGAACAGTCAAAGAAAAGTTTCTTGCCTGTGTTACAAGGTGTAAAGTTGAGTAAGACTCAAAGCCCGACCACGGCAGAAGATAGAAAAGAATGAAAGTCATTCCCTATGCCTTGGCTATAGGTTCTATAAAGTATGTCATGCTGTGTACCAGATCTATTGTATACCCTGCACTGATTTGACAAGGGAGTACAATAGTGATCTAGGAGTAGATCACTGGACAGCGGTCAGAATTATCCTTAGTAAAATAAGGATATGTTTCTCGATTATGGACGTGACAAAAAGGTTCGTCATAAAGGGTTACGTTGATGCAAGTTTTTGACACTGATCCAGATGATTCTAAGTCTCAATCTGGATACATATTGAAAGTGGGAGCAATTAGCTAGAATAGCTCCGTGCAGAGCATTGTTGACATAGAAATTCGCAAAATACTTACAGATCTGTATGTGACAGACCCGTTGACTAAAATTATCTCACAAGCAAAACATGATCACACCTTAGTACTCTTTGGGTGTTAATCACATAGCGATGTGAACTAGATTACTGACTCTAGTAAACCCTTTGGGTGTTGATCACATATCGATGTGAACTATGGGTGTTAATCACATGGTGATGTGAACTATTGCTGTTAAATCACATGGCGATGTGAACTAGATTATTGACTCTAGTGCAAGTGGGAGACTGAAGGAAATATGCCCTAGAGGCAATAATAAAGTTATTATTTATTTCCTTATTTCATGATAAATGTTTATTATTCATGCTAGAATTGTATTAACCGGAAACATAATACATGTGTGAATACATAGACAAACAGAGTGTCACTAGTATGCCTCTACTTGACTAGCTCGTTAATCAAAGATGGTTATGTTTCCTAACCATAGACAAAGAGTTGTTATTTGATTAACGAGATCACATCATTAGTAGAATGATCTGATTGACATGACCCATTCCATTAGCTTAGCACCCGATCGTTTAGTATGTTGCTATTGCTTTCTTCATGACTTATACATGTTCCTATGACTATGAGATTATGCAACTCCCGTTTACCGGAGGAACACTTTGGGTACTACCAAACATCACAACGTAACTGGGTGATTATAAAGGAGTACTACAGGTGTCTCCAATGGTCGATGTTGGGTTGGCGTATTTCGAGATTAGGATTTGTCACTCCGATTGTCGGAGAGGTATCTCTGGGCCCTCTCGGTAATACACATCACATAAGCCTTGCAAGCATTACAACTAATATGTTAGTTGTGAGATGATGTATTACGGAACGAGTAAAGAGACTTGCCGGTAACGAGATTGAACTAGGTATTGGATACCGACGATCGAATCTCGGGCAAGTAACATACCGATGACAAAGGGAACAACGTATGTTGTTATGCGGTCTGACCGATAAAGATCTTCGTAGAATATGTAGGAGCCAATATGGGCATCCAGGTCCCGCTATTGGTTATTGACCGGAGACGTGTCTCGGTCATGTCTACATTGTTCTCGAACCCGTAGGGTCCGCACGCTTAAGGTTACGATGACAGTTACATTATGAGTTTATGCATTTTGATGTACCGAAGGTTGTTCGGAGTCCCGGATGTGATCACGGACATGACGAGGAGTCTCGAAATGGTCGAGACGTAAAGATTGATATATTGGAAGCCTATGTTTGGACATCGGAAGTGTTCCGGGTGAAATCGGGATTTTACCGGGTTACCGGGAGGGTTACCGGAACCCCCCGGGAGCCATATGGGTCTTCATGGGCCTTAGTGGAAAGGAGAAAGGGGAAGCCCAAGGTGGCTGCGCCTCTTCCCCCTCCCCTAGTCCTATTAGGACTAGGAGAAGGTGGCCGGCCCCCCTCTCTCCCTTCCCCTCCGAGGAATCCTAGTTGGACTAGGATTGGGGGGAGGAATCCTACTCCCAGAGGGAGTAGGACTCTCCTGCGCCTCCCTCTATGGCCGGCCAGCCTCCCCCCCTCTACTCCTTTATATACGGAGGCAGGGGACACCTCTAGACACACAAGTTGACACAAGTTGATCCACGTGATCTGTTCCTTAGCCGTGTGCGGTGCCCCCTGCCACCATATTCCTCGATAATACTGTAGCGGAGTTTAGGCGAAGCCCTGCTGCTGTAGTTCATCAAGATTGTCACCACGCCGTCGTGCTGACGGAACTCTTCCCCGACACTTTGTTGGATCGGAGTCCGGGGATCGTCATCGAGCTGAACGTGTGCTCGAACTCGGAGGTGCCGTAGTTTCGGTGCTTGATCGGTTGGATCGTGAAGACGTACGACTACTTCCTCTACGTCGTGTCATCGCTTCCGCAGTCGGTCTGCGTAGGGTACGTAGACAATACTCTCCCCCTCGTTGCTATGCATCACATGATCTTGCGTGTGCGTAGGAAAATTTTTGAAATTACTACGAAACCCAACAATTAAAGCATACTGGGCGGAGATGGATGCTACCACTGTTGCAGTGCGGGATTCGGCCATAGGTCGAAGGGCTGCTGAGCACTACTCTGAAGAAGTTCTTGAGGGTGCTTGTTTGATAGAGACCCAGTGCTCAAAAAATAGTATGTTTGAGTGATATGTAATCTCATTGTAAGAGAAATGCTTTTATAAATTTTTATAAGGCTAATTTTATACTTTTGCCTGAAAGTAATATGATGCCTCCTGGGCGGCCGTTTATGTATACATGTGTATAACCTGAAAGATTGCAGTCGTCGGCTTCAACCCCCACGCATATAATGCGGAGGTGCTCGCAAAAACACGCGTTCACACTTAACCCAATGTCTTGGTCCTATTAAGGAGGTGATAGCGGAGCGAGCGAGGCAACCGGACTATAATGCTTTAACACTTTCACTTAGCCATAGGAGTTTGATAGTGGGGCTACTAGATAGCCCCTGGTGGCTCCGCACTCTCCCGATCCCGGGGTGCGTACATGCCTGGCCGGAAAACGGCCCTTCGTTAAGGCGGAGGAATTCTAACATTCCCACAGGTCATCGAGTGGTTGACTAGTCTCATGTTATATCATAACAGTCAGTTTTCGGCTTTCTCTACTGAGGTGCTCGTCCGGATGAACCAGGGCACAATCGCAGTAGTTCTCCTAGTGCTACCTTAGCCGGTAAAGCGGAATGTAAGGCACCAAAACACAGGAGCCGGGAAAACCCAACATTTGACCAAAGACAATGATTCGGAGCTGATGCATATAGGGCCAAACTCGCGACGCCGAACACTCCCGAAGGTATTCGGTCTTTGTGGTATAAACCGGGCCTAAATAATGGCCTTTGTAAGAAGCCCCTTGTGTCCAGGTACATGCATTGTTCGGGCGTAGGCACATGCCAAGACGTCAGCATCCTTCTCAACGGTGGATATGTATCAACAAGAGACAGTAAAAAAGGTTTACGCATGGTCTTAATCTAAAAAGAATCCTTGGAGCGGGTCCTTGCTGCACGTCTACGCCTATGTCTCCGTTGTGCCGTATCCTGGACGGGTGTAGCACGATGATCGTCTGTAAAAAGAGAGGAATTTAGGTGAAAAAATTGTCGTGCAAAAAGATAGTTTTTAAGGAAACCATGTATAATTCAAGATGAGAAGAAATTGCCACTCGTCTGTGCGTGTTGAGCCCCTTGTATTGACAAATAGGGGTGTGACCATTTATTCGGTATAAGTAGCGGCGCCGGACTTGAGTAGTTGTATCTGAGGTCTTGACGACCTATTGGATGCTTTCGCTTGTCCGGGCGCCTTTAGTGTGCGGCTGCCAAGGCAGCCTCACTCTTCGGTGCGCAGAGATCGCTTGATATTTCCATGCACTGTAATGATGCCACGTGGACCGGGCATATTGAGTGTGAGGGAGGCGTAGTGTGGTATTGCATTAAATCGAGCGAAAGCTTCGTGTCCGAGCAGTGCTTGATAGCCACTTTGAAACGGAGCGATGTGGAAAGTTAAATGCTCGCGACGGAAGTTATCGGGGGAACCGAATATAACTTGTAGTAGGAGGGAGCCCGTACAACAAGCCCCTGGGCCTGGCGTTACTCCTTTAAAGGTAGTATTGCTATGGAGAATTTGTGTTGGGTCTAACCCCATCCCGCGGATTGTATCCTGATATATTAGGTTTAGGCTACTGCCGCCGTCCATCAAGACTCTTGTGAAGTGATACCCGCCAATTACTGGATCTAATACCAGGGCAGCCCATCCTGCGTGTCGGATACTTGCTGAGTAATCGCGATGGTCGAAAGTGATCGGTTGAGATGACCAGTGGCAGGACTTCGTGGTGACAGGCACTTGGGTATATTTTCTTGGGAGTTCCGCGTTGTTTTTTCACTTGATTACGTGTAACACGTTTACTGTTTTGACTTCCGGTGGAAATTTCTTTTGTTCCCCCGTGTCTTTCTTGGGGGGCTCTTCCTCGTCTTCACTTGGTGTATCCTCCCCCTTGTGTACGGCGTTGAGCTTGCCGGACTGCTTGAAGACCCAACATTCTCTGTGGGTATGATTAGCAGGTTTACCAGGGGTACTATGAATCTGACATACTTGGTCTAGAATTTTGTTGAGGCTGGACAATTCATCCCTGGTGCCTTTGGGGGGCCGCTTTTGACCTGGCCGAGAGCTTTTGAATCCGGCATTTACTGCCATGCCCTTCGTGCTGTCTTCTTTATTCCGGCGTTTGTTATTGCTGTTGCGCCGTGATTTCCCGTTTCCATCTCTAACTTCAGATGTACTAGGGTCGCTGGTGCTGCATCTGGCTAGCCAGCTGTCCTCACCCGCGCAAAAGCGGGTCATGAGGTTTGTTAATGCGGCCATCGTTCTCAGCTTATTTTGGCCGAGGTGTCTGGCGAGCCATTCGTCACGGACGCTATGCTTGAAAGCTGCCAAGGCTTCGGCGTCCGGACAGTCGACAATCTGGTTCTTTTTAGTAAGAAACCTGTTCCAAAGCTTTCAGGATGACTCTCCGGGTTGTTGAGTTATATGACTCAAATCGTCCGCATCCGGAGGTCGGACATAAGTCCCTTGAAAATTTGCCCGAAAGGCGTCTTCGAGCTCTTCCCAACTTCCAATGGAACTTTCCGGGAGGCCTTTGAGCCAGTGACGAGCTGGCCCTTTGAGCTTCAGGGGTAGGTACTTGATGGCGTGGAGATCATTTCCTCGAGCCATATGGATATGAAGGATGTAGTCCTCAATCCAGACCCCAGGGTCTGCTGTTCCATCGTATGCCTCTATGTTTACGGGCTTGAATCCCTCTAGAAATTCATGGTCCAGCACCTCATCGGTGAAACATAGGGGGTGTGCAGCACCCCTGTAGCTGGGTGTGCCGTGTTGTTTGGATGTTTGTTGTGTTGCATTGTATGCTGGGGCGCGCTTGCGTGGTCCATAGATGGATCTTGTTGCGCCGTCCTTTGGGTGCGAGCCCTCGCATGGGTCGCGTGTTGTATTGTGAGCGGTGTTGTATGCCGCTCTGTGTTGGTAGAGGGGTCGTCTACCCGACTAGGTGGCTGCTTCGATATTTGGTTGTGGGGGGTCTGAGGCCTCCTCATCAAATTCGGGTAGCAGCTTCCGGCTTGGGTAGCTCTTGGAGAGGCGATTGTCGCCGCACCTTGCTGCTGTGTTAAGTATTTTACTCCTTCTGTTTTGGAGTGTGTCTTGTGCGGCCTTGAGCCTTTACTTCTGCTTTTTGAGACTCCTCGTGGTGGCAACAAGCTTTTTACGGGCATTCTGCTGCTCCGGGTGCCTGTCCGGTGTTATGTCGTCCGGACCATTATCCTTGGTAGAATTTGTTTGTTCGGTTTGATTATCCAGATTGCCGTTGTCCGACAGTGGTTTGCCCTGCTCCAGCGCTGGGTCTGTGTGGTCGCTATTTCTGTCGAGGCGAGATTTGGGGCGGCGCTTGCGTCGCCGCTTTGACTGTTTTTCGAGGGAACAAGCCTTCGGTGCGTCCTTCCGCTCCTCGTCGTCATCTTTTGGTGCATCCACCATGTATACGTCATATGATGAGGTGGCGTTCCAGGGCCCAATAGGCGCCGGTTCTTCATCATCTCCTTCATCGGCGTCCATACCGTCGATGTCTTCGGAGTCGAAGTCGAGCATGTCGGTTAAATCGTCGACAGTGACTACAAAGTGGGTGGTGGGTGGGCTTTGAATTTCTTCATCGTCCGTATCCCGACCTTGCTGACCATAGTCCGGCCAGGGATCTCCTGATAAAGAGAGAGACTTTGGTGTCTTCACGATATCGCCGAAAGGCGAGTGCTTAAAGATGTCCGCGGCAGTAAACTCCATGATCGGTGCCCAATCAGATTCGAACGGCAGGGGCGCAGAGGGTTCGGAGTCCGGAGAGGAGACCGGCTCCTTGGAGTCACGAGTCTCGCAGAGTGTGGGGCTGGTGTTCGGCTCGATCACCGTTGGGATCCCAGCCTATGAGGCGGCGTCCAACCACCCATCCTCGATCGGCGCAGTTGGCTCCGAATTAAGGGTCGAAGCCGATGCGGGTGCGGACTCCAGGGCACTGTTCGGTGGCAAAGCTAGATCATGCTCGTCGTGACAGTGCGGCGCGCTCGACAGTGGCTCGAATCTGTCGAAGATCAAGTCCCCGCGGATGTCAGCCATGTAGTTTAAACTTCCAAATCTGACCTGACGGCCAGGGGCATAGCTTTCGATCTGCTCCAGATGGCCAAGTGAATTGGCCTGTAGTGCGAAGCCGCCGAAGACGAAGATCTGTCCGGGGAGGAAGGTCTCACCCTGGACTGCATCGCCATTGATGATCATAGGATCCATCAAGCCTGACGGCGATGACACAGAGGAACTCTCAATGAAAGCACTAATGTCGGTGTCAAAACCGGCGGATCTCGGGTAGGGGGTCCCGAACTATGCGTCTAGGCCGGATGGTAACAGGAGACAAGGGACACAAAGTTTTACCCAGGTTCGGGCCCTCTCGATGGAGGTAAAACCCTATGTCCTGCTTGATTAATATTGATGATATGGGTAGTACAAGAGTAGATATACCACGAGATCGGAGAGGCTAAACCCTAGAAGCTAGCCTATGGTATGATTGTTGTTCTGTATGTTGTCCCACAGACTAAAACCCTCCGGTTTATATAGACACCGGAGAGGGTTAGGGTTACACAAAGTCGGTTACAATGGTAAGAGATCTGCATATCCGTATCGCCAAGCTTGCCTTCCACTCCAAGGAAAGTCCCTTCCAGACACGGGACGAAGTCTTCAATTTTGTATCTTCATAGTCCAGGCGTCTGGCTGAAGGTATAGTCCGGCCATCCGGACACCCCCTAATCCAGGACTCCCTCAGTGATCCAAGATCACATTGAGTCTATAGGAAAAGCCAATAGTATCAAGGAGGGATGAGGTGTTGCTTAATGGCTTGCTTGCTCAAAATGCTTAGTGATATGCTCCAAAACCCTCAACTACCTTCCCACATGCACATATGACCTAAACCAAAAGACAAACTCGGCCCCACCGATTCTATCTATCCGGCGCCACCGAGTTTCAAATGTCATAGCCACTGCCACAAACCCTAGGCAAATCGGTTTCACCGATAGGGATCTCGGTCTCACCGAGATGGGATTGTAATCTCTCTGTTTCCCTTCGTAACGTTTCGGTCTTACCGAGATGAGCGATCAGTCCCACCGAGATTGCAATGTAAACTCTCTGTTTCCCTTCAGAACGTTTTGGTCCTACCGAGATGAGCGATCCGTCCCACCGAGATTGCAATGTAAACTCTCTGTTTCCCTTTTGTAACATTTCGGTCTCACTGAGATGAGCGAATCGGTCCCACCGAGTTTGGCAAATTGTGTGCAACAGTTAGATTCCTGTGTGGAGGCTATATATACCCCTCCACCCACTCTTCATTCATGGAGAGAGCCATCAGAACATACCTACACTTCCAATACACATTTTCTGAGAGAGAACCACCTACACTTGTGTTGAGGTCAAGATATTCCATTCCAACCATATGAATCTTGATCTCTAGCCTTCCCCAAGTTGCTTTCCACTCAAATCTTCTTTGCACCAAATCCAAATCCTGTGAGAGAGAGTTGAGTGTTGGGGAGACTATCATTTGAAGCACAATAGAAAGGAGTTCATCATCAACACACCATTTGTTACTTCTTGGAGAGTGGTGTCTCCTAGATTGGCTAGGTGTCACTTGGGAGCCTCCGACAAGATTGTGGAGTTTAACCAAGGAGTTTGTAAGGGCAAGGAGATCGCCTACTTCGTGAAGATCTACCGCTAGTGAGGCAAGTACTTCATGGGCGACGGCCGTGATGGAATAGACAAGGTTGCTTCTTCGTGGACCCTTCATGGGTGGAGCCCTCCGTGGACTCGCGCAACCGTTACCCGCTGTGGGTTGAAGTCTCCATCAACGTGGATGTACGATAGCACCACCTATCAGAACCATGACAAAAACATCCATGTCTCCAATTGCGTTTGAATCCTCCAAACCCTTCCCTTTACATTCTTGCAAGTTGCATGCTTTACTTTCCGCTGCTCATATACTCTTTTGCATGCTTGCTTGAATTGTGTGGAGATTGCTTGACTTGTGCTAAGATAGCTAAAATCTACCAAGAACTAAAATTTGGAAAAGGCTAGATTTTTATTTGGTCAAGTAGTCTAATCACCCCCCTCTAGACATACTTTCGATCCTATAAGTGGTATCAGAGCTTTGGTCTCCATTTGCTTTGATTTCCATAGCTTTTGGTGGTCATAGCCTTGGTTTCACAACCTAGGAGAGTATGGCGTCTAGCGAGGGAAATTATCACCGTAGAGGTCCTTACTTTGATGGTACTAATTTTGCTAGTTTGGACATAACCCCGCCGTTTGGGCTATTGTGTGTGTTGGCTTGCAAGGTGAATTCTTTGATGGGAAAGAACCAAATCGTGAAGCTACCGCGGATGAGTTGAAGATGCTACAATACAACGCTCAAGCTTGTGATATCCTCTTCAACAGATTGCGCCCCGAAGAATTCAACAAAATCAGCCGTCTAGAGAATGCAAAGGAAATTTGGGATACTTTGATTGATATGCACGAAGGTACCGACTCCGTCAAGGAATCAAAGTTGGATGAGCTTCAAAGTCAACTTGACAAGTTCAAAATGAAGGATGGTGAAGGTGTCGCTGAAATGTACTCTAGGCTTGCTCTTATCACAAATGAGATTGCCGGCTTAGGGAGTGAAGAGATGACCGATAGATTCATCATCAAGAAGATCCTAAGAGCCTTGGATGGAAAATATGATACCGTGTGCACATTGATCCAAATGATGCCCAATTACAAAGATCTCAAGCCAACGGAAGTCATCGTAAAAATTGTTGCTCATGATATGTCACTCAAGGATAAAGAGGAACTTCACAACAAATCAAGTGGTGCTTACAAAGCCTCATGTGAAGCCCCCACATCATCGAGTGAGAAACAAACCTTCAATGAAGAATTGAGCTTAATGGTGAAGAACTTCAACAAGTTCTACAAGAGTAGGAGCAAAGAGAGAAGCTCCAAGTCAATGTCCTACAATGACAAAAGATCTTCTAGTCGAGAGCGAAACTGCTACAATTGTGGAAGGCCCGGACACTATTCCAATGAGTGTACGGCCCCCTACAAGAGAAGAGAAGATTCTCCCAAGAGAAGAAGTAGAAGAGAAGAATCACCATCTAGAGAAAGAAGGAGTAGAGATGATTGTTATGAACGAAGACCCTCACGGAGAAGCAAGGATTCGGAAATAAAGGACAAGTCATCAAGGAGCTACACAAAACGAAGACATCAAGCTCATGTTGGTGAATGGGTATCCGGCTCCGACTCCGACAACCACTCCGAGAGAAGCTATCACTCCGATTCCGAATACACTCAAGATGAAGGTGTTGCCGGTCTAGCACTTGTGACAACCAACTCCTACGACATATTTGACTCACCAAATCAAGGAGTTGGAACATGCTTCATGGCTAAAGGCCCAAAGGTATCACACCCCGAGTATGTTGATTTCAATAGTGATGAAGATGACTTGTTAGGTGATGATGATTTACTTGTTGACAACTCTAGTGATGAATACTATGATGAAACATCAATTAATCATGCTAATCAAGATAAAACGAATGACAATGATAAGGAGAAGATTGAGTCTCTAACTAAAGAACTAAACACTCTTAAGTTAGCTCATGAAACTATCTTAGGAGATCATCGAGAACTTTTAAGGACTCATGAGAAATTGCGCTTTGAAAAGCTCAACCTTGAGTAAGAGCATGAGTTCTTAAAAGCAATCAATGATGATCTTCGCAAGAAAAGTTCTTCTTACATTGCCAAGAGTTTACTCTTATCCACTTACATGCCTCAAGTCAAGTCTAGTAACAAGAACAAGAAAGATTCTTCCTCTAATAGTAACAATAATCATGCTAAATCCAATATTGTTGCTTCTAGTAGTTCTCTTGATTCCACTAATGATTCTCTTAGCCAAGTTACACTTGAGCAAGAAAATAGCTTATTCAAGGGAATTATAGAGAAAGGTGTTTACAAGAGCCTTGCCGGAAGTAAGCAATTCGAGGAAATTGTACGCAAGCAAGGAAGGCACCGGAAGAATCAAGGTGTTGGTTTTGAACGAAAGTTCAATGCCAATGGAGTTGAGTGGGAAGAAGATCAATACCCCGAGACGAAGTTTGTTCCTCAACAAGAGGAGTATGATCCTACTTCTCTCAAAGGGACACAAGCTCAAGATGATCTTCCACCACAAGACCACAAGCAAAAGGGCAAGGACAAGCTTCAAGAGGAAATTGATGCATTTGAAGAAGCTCCTAAGGCCTTGGTCAAGTGGGTTCCCAAGACTACTTCAAGTTCCACTTCATCAAGTACAACTACAACACCGAGGATTCCCATCAAGATGGTGTGGATCCTGAAGAAGAAGAACTAGAGAGTTCTTGAGGGTGACTCCGCCAACATACTTCACTCTTACCATCTTGGCAAGAACAAGTGCAATCAACTTCCACATCTTGCACTAGTTCAAGGAGTCACAAACCCTCTTGTTGGTAAGACAAGGGACAAGGTAACCTAAAAGCTTTCATAGACATCATCTTGTGTGTGCATCACTCTATGTCTATGGATATCCTTGTTTGTTCCTTGTGGGACTAACCCGTGTAGGTATTGAAAGTGCAACTCACTCCAATGGATAGCTCCAAATGATCTACATCAACATTGAGCATCCACATCTTCAACATCTACATGAAGTCATCATCGAAAAACCCAAGGTTAGTTTATCCCTCTTAAGGGGGATCTCACATCTAGGGGGAGCTTTACTATAAGAATTGAGCTAAAGCAACTCTAATGGTGTGAACACAACAATGCTTTATGTAAAAGTGGTAACCCCACTTGTGCTTAAACGATGAGTATGACCTATGATCAAATGTTCTCATTTGACTCCTAAGTCAATATACTCATATATAGATGACCTAGTCATCGCAAATTGTTTGATAGATGCTAGAATTGGTTGTGCATGCTTTGCCACATATTTCAATTGCCATTTTATTGTGTGAGCATGTTGATTGCATATTTTACTCATTCGAGGACATCCACTTGTTGTTTTGATTGATTGGTTTTCTTTTCTTTTGCCAAGTGGATGGGCAAGAATGCCTAAGAACCCTCTCTAGCTATCTATGCTTTTCTCGTCTCAAACTCTATTCATGCTACATCACAAAATTTGATCAAGTCAGATTCGAACCACTCTGTGTGAGGAGCACTCGGAGTCCCCGATTCGTCATAGACTTAAAGTTCCAAAACTTCTTTGTGCGTTTCTGTCTGACCGATTCCTCCATTTCGGTCATACCGAGATCACTAAGTCGATCTAGGTTTTCAAGCTCGGTGCAACCGATTTGAACTTTTCGGTCACACCGAGTTGCTGTAACTTACAACAGTTATGCATCTCGGTGCCACCGAGTTGTTCCACTCGGTCACACTGACAGGGTCGGGCTATATATACTCACAGGCAAAAATTTGGAAATTTCTCCGAAACCCCTTTGCCCGCGCATAGCTCGCTCTGCCTCCTGGGTCTCCGGATCGTCCTCCTTGTCGCTAGCTGCCTCCTGTCACTGGTCTCCGCCGCCATCAACGGAATTCTTCCCCGCCGTTGCCGCCGTAGCGAGTTCGTCGCTGAACTAGGGTACGGACTCGATCACAATGCTATCCCCGTCCGATTCCTAGCACATTGTGTTCATTATGATTCTTACCATGATTGAAACGCTTCTATCCAGTCAAAACACCCCGTAGATTAGAGTTGAATCCAAAATTTAGGGTTAGGTTTCCGCCGAAACCATCTCGGACCCACCGGGTTGCAGAACTCGGTTCCACTGATTTGGCCAAGGCCATTGCACATGTGTTTCTCGGTCTGACCGAGAATTGCAAATTGGTGTGACCAAGTTCAGGACTTTGTGAAACCCCAGCAGTCTCGGTGCCACCGAACTGTGACTCGGTCTGACCGAGTTCACTAGTTTAGGTTCCAACAGCTGCTTCGGTATCACCGAGTTTGCAAATCGGTCGATCCGAAATGCTTTCTGTGGAAAACAAAAACTAAGTTTTTGACTCATTCTTTTGCAAAAATCTCTGTATTTTGTGATGCTCATCCACTCTATCTCATCTACAATCTATTCATAGGGTCTGCAGTGTTTGGAACATGTCTAACCAGAGTGACAACCAGAACATGTCAGAGGAGCAGGTTCACCTGAGTGAGGGCACTAGTCCCTCTAGCAGTTCAGATAATGGTAGCAGGAGCACCCCAAGCAATTTGCCAAAGACTGCCACTAGAGCAAGAAAGAAGAAAACTTCAGAGTCTGAGGATGAAGACTATGTGGCCACTAAGGATGAGGCCACATCAAAGAAGAAAGTGGTTAAGAAGGAGTACACCTTAGCTGCAGTTAAGCCAGGGATGAAGATCAAAAGGCCAGCAGGAAGACAACCAATGTCTAAGGCCAGAGCATCCTCTCAAGCATCTTTGGAATCTCAACCCAAAGAGCCTGCTGCAGAAGGAAATAAAAGGAAGGAAAGGGTCAAGAAGACCATGGCCAGAGTGATTGGAAAGGCTTCCATGATGGAAGAAGAAGAGGAAGAAGAGGTTGCTACACCAGCACCCAAGGCACAGAAGCTTATGGGTGATGCTATCAGGACAGGGGCTGCAACATCAAAGCCCAAAGAAGCACCCAAAGCTACCTCCAAGCCCAAGACTGCACCAAAGAGAAATACCAGAAACATACCAGCTGCTGAGAAGAACAAGGCCCCAATGCCTGAGACTGTTGCTGAAGAAGAAGATGAAGAGCATGTTCTGAGAAAATTGAAGCCAAAACTTCCAGACCACAATGATGCTCATCCTGTGGCTGAGAACATGAAGATCAGGAGAGAATCAGGACTGAGGAAATGGAGAGAGACAGATCCATATGCTACCAAGAGAAGGACTGCTGTTAATTACAGGTTCCACACAAAGGAACAGCAGGATTTCTATGAGACAATTTTGTTGGACAAGAAGCCTATAGTGTGTGATATGAGGTGGGTCAACTGGACCTACATGAAGGAAAATGAGGAACACTATCCTGGTGTGTTTGACAACTTCCATGCTAGTGGAGTTGCAGACTTTGTTGGGCAAAAGCTCACAAAGTGGAATGAGGAGCTCATAATGCAATTCTACTCCACAACACACTTCTATCCAGATGGCAGAATAGTTTGGATGTCTAAAGGTATGAGATACCAAGCAACTATTGAGGAATGGGCCAATCTGATCAATGCCCCAAAGGAAAGTGAAGATGACTTGGATGTCTATGCCAAGAAGAAGATGGATCACAATTCTATGTCACAGATGTACAAGGAGATTCCTAAAGATGCTCTTGAGACTTTCAAGTTTGGGTCAGTCCATTTTCTTCGGTCAGGACTGCCAACGATCAACTGGATCCTAAGGCACACTCTTTTGCCCAAGTCAGGTGACCACAACATGATCAGAGGGCATGCAATTAACTTGCTACATATATTTGATGTGCCACAGAAGTTCAATGTCATGAGACTTATAGTTGAGACTATCAAGAGGACTGCAGCTGACCAGAAAAGAAGTTGTGGATATGCCCCACAGATCCAGGAGTTGATAAACTCAAAGATGGGCACATGCACATACTTGTTGGATAAGGAACACTTTCCCATCTACCCAGGCTTCGAGGACAATCAAGTTGTGATGAATGAGAATGAACCATCCTCAGTGCAAGCACAAGCAAAGAAGGAGAAGGAAAAGATGGAGAAGGCTGCCAAGATGCCAACTCAAGAGGAGGCATCTGAGTACTTTTTGAAAAGCAAGCAGGACCAGCTTGGTTACTTAATAGCATCATCTCTGAGGATTGAGAAGGGGTTGGCCACCCTAACTCAAAACCAGGAGAGCCTAGAAAGAATCGTGGAACAAAAATTCTATGATTTAGATGTCAAAGTAACTGAGATTCAGTCTGTTGTGGAGCAGCTACAGGATGACATGCAGGAGAGGAAGGGCAAGACAACCACTAATGCATTTGCCAGAGTGCCTCGAGCTCAGAGATCAGCTGCAGTGCCTGTACCGAGCATTAGAGCCACTTCATCTGCACCAGCTCCAGCACCTACCCCATCAGCTCCGTATACTTCGACTGAAGCCTTCGTTCTTGGAGTTCTCCGGACACCACCACCTGAAGACCAAGCCTGAGAGACGTTCTAGTGCTATGAATTTTCTATGAACTTTTTGGTAACTTGTTGCCAAAGGGGGAGAAAAATGTATAGATCATAGGCTTTGAGAGAGAGCGTTGCTTTTTATTCTCTCTTGCTTTGGTGGTTGAACTTTGTTTGTCTTTTGATTGCTTGAGATACTATGCTATTATCTGTGACACATTGATGATCATGTGGTTGATCATAAGCTACACTTATGCTTGTTAGATGATATTATCTTACTTATCCTTATATGATCATTCATTTTGCTTGGTGATGAGTGCATGTATTTAATTCTTATCATTTTGAGCGCTCCACCAAGATGTATGTGACATGGAAGAGTAACCCATGATCCTAACTCATTGTGCATTTGCAGTCCAAAGCAAATCTTAAGATATGCACAAATTTAGGGGGAGCTCTTGCTTTTCACATACTTCTCAAAGCGACGATATCTTTAACTCTTATTATCATTTGTCGAAGCTTTGATCTATATGTTGTCATCAATTACCAAAAAGGGGGAGATTGAAAGTGCAACTATCCCCGGGTGGTTTTGGTAATTCCTAACAACATATAGCTCATTGAGCTAACATTATTCCAAGATTAATATTTCAGGAAAAGCTCAATGAATGGCATGGCATGGATGAGGAAAGTGGATCCCTCAAAATTCTAAGGACAAAAAGTTTGGCTCAAGCTTCAAGATCAAGACTCTACATTTTATATTTTAGTGATCCAAGATCACATTGAGTCTATAGGAAAAGCCAATACTATCAAGGAGGGATGAGGTGTTGCTTAATGGCTTGCTTGCTCAAAATGCTTAGTGATATGCTCCAAAACCCTCAACTACCTTCCCACATCCACATATGACCTAAACCAAAAGTCAAACTCGGCCCCACCAATTCTATCTATCCGGCGCCACCGAGTTTCAAATGTCATAGCCACTGCCACAAACCCTAGGCAAATCGGTTTCACCGATAGGGATCTCGGTCTCACCGAGATGGGATTGTAATCTCTCTGTTTCCCTTTGTAACGTTTCGGTCTTACCGAGATGAGCGATCGGTCCCACCAAGATTGCAATGTAAACTCTCTGTTTCCCTTCGTAACGTTTCGGTCCTACCGAGATGAGCGATCGGTCCCACCGAGATTGCAATGTAAACTCTCTGTTTCCCTTTTGTAACATTTCGGTCTCACCGAGATGAGCGAATCGGTCCCACCGAGTTTGGCAAATTGTGTGCAACGGTTAGATTCCTGTGTGGAGGCTATATATACCCCTCCACCCACTCTTCATTCGTGGATAGAGCCATCAGAACATACCTACACTTCCAATACACATTTTCTGAGAGAGAACCACCTACACTTGTGTTGAGGTCAAGATATTCCATTCCAACCATATGAATCTTGATCTCTAGCCTTCCCCAAGTTGCTTTCCACTCAAATCTTCTTTCCACCAAATCCAAATCCTGTGAGAGAGAGTTGAGTGTTGGGGAGACTATCATTTGAAGCACAAGAGCAAGGAGTTCATCATCAACACACCATTTGTTACTTCTTGGAGAGTGGTGTCTCCTAGATTGGCTAGGTGTCACTTGGGAGCCTCCGACAAGATTGTGGAGTTGAACGAAGGAGTTTGTAAGGGCAAGGAGATCGCCTACTTCGTGAAGATCTACCGCTAGTGAGGCAAGTCCTTCGTGGGCGACGGCCGTGATGGAACAGACAAGGTTGCTTCTTCGTGGACCCTTCGTGGGTGGAGCCCTCCGTGGACTCGTGCAACTGTTACCCTCCGTGGGTTGAAGTCTCCATCAACGTGGATGTATGATAGCACCACCTATCGGAACCACGACAAAAACATCCGTGTCTCCAATTGCGTTTGAATCCTCCAAACCCTTCCCTTTACATTCTTGCAAGTTGCATGCTTTACTTTCCGCTGCTCATATACTCTTTTGCATGCTTGCTTGAATTGTGTGGAGATTGCTTGACTTGTGCTAAGATAGCTAAAATCTGCCAAGAACTAAAATTGCGAAAAGGCTAGATTTTTATTTGGTCAAGTAGTCTAATTACCCCCCCTTCTAGACATACTTTCGATCCTACAATCTACCACGAGATCAGAGAGGCTAAACCCTATAAGCTAGCCTATGGTATGGTTGTATGTTGTGATTGTTGTCCTACGGACTAAAACCCTTCGGTTTATATAGACACTGGAGAGGGTTAGGGTTACACAAGGTCGGTTACAAAGGAGGAGATATCCATATTAGTATCGCCTAGCTTGCCTTCCACGCCAAGTAGAGTCCCATCCGGACACGAGACGAAGTCTTTAATCTTGTATGTTCATAGTCTAACAGTCCGGCCAATGGAGATAGTCTAGCTATCTGAAGACCCCCTAATCTAGGACTCCCACAGTAGCCCCTGAACCAGGCTTCAATGACGATGAGTCTGGCGCGCAGTATTGTCTTCGGCATTGCAAGGTGGGTTCCTTCTCCGAATACAACAGAGAAGAATTTGAACACGAGGATAGTGTCCGACCGTGCAAAGTAAGTTCCACATTCCACCGTAGAGAGAATAATATTTTCGCAGATCTAATGACGTTACATCATGGCCCGGTGATTATTCGAACCATTTCTTTTATCCAGCCCCGCACATAACGCGAGGCAGTTTTTCGACATGTCTTGTCAAAGCAAAGATCGTGTCCCCTTATTTTGGGATTCTCATCAATACGGGCGTGGGTAACCCAACCGCGCCATCAATTGCGGTGCTTGGGGGATAAGCGAGTTTTACCAGGCAAGTAGGGACGCTTAGTTTCATCCGCCCATATAAAGGGAGAAGGATTCACCTTTCTATCCACGCCTTCTTCCTCCTTTGCTCATCCGCTCCCGCACACTCGAGCTCTAGCGCCCAAGTCCTCACTTCCATCTCAACCTTCTCAAACCATGTCCGGAGCGGGAGGCAAGTGTATGGTCTCCTCCATCATGGAGGGAGACATCAAGAAACTGAGGAGAGCCGGATACCTGCCCGACGACATCGCGCACCGGCTCCCAGATGAGGGGCAGCTCATCCCCACCCAGGCCCCATGAGAGGGTGGTATTCCTCACCCATTTCCTCCACGGACTGGGATTCCCTCTCCATCCCTTCGTCCGGGGGCTCATGTTTTATTACGGCCTGGATTTCCACGATCTTGCCCCGAAATTCATCCTCAACATCTTAGGGTTTATCATCGTGTGCGAGGCCTTCCTCCGCATTAAGCCCCACTTTGGCTTATGGCTAAAGACCTTCAACGTCAAGCCGAAGGTGGTGGGGGAAACCATAAAGGGGTGGCAATCGGGGTGGTTCTATATCACCGAGCCGCGCGGCCCCGCATGGGCAGCGGCCCCCGAGTTCCGATCTGGCATCCCCATGCGGCTCACCTCCTGGAAAGAGAAGGGCCTGTCCTGGGGTAGTTCGAAAGAGCTGACCGGACTCCAAACATGTATTCAAAACATGGTGGACAAGAAGCTCAAGCTTGTCAACATAGTCCAGGTTATGCTCATCCGCCGGATACTCCCGTGCCAACAACGGGAGTTCACCTTGTGGGAGTTCAATCCGGCACAGCACCGGACTCTGAACAGGCTCTTCGACACGACTCATGAAGATGCCTGGAGGGTGCTGTTCAAAAGTGCCGAGGTCCCTCCCCTTATCACTGAGGATCGCGGATTCAGCGCAAAGCACCAAGCTAGTGTGGTAAGCTGCTTTACCTTTCGCAGGATACTTATTTTTTATATAGATTGACTGTATGCGGGATCTAAACTCCTGGACCTTTGATAGGACTAGCAGAAGATGGCCGGATAGATCGACTGTCCGGCTCCTTTGCCCGAAGGCCCCGCAGACGCTCTTCTGGCGAAGATGCTGACTCCGGCCCCTTATAAGGTGCTGGAGAAGATCAAGAAGGCCAAGGGAACTCGAAAGAGTTCCCGACGCCAGGCGTCGTCGGACTCACCGTCCGATGACTCTGCGGCGCACTCTTCCCCTTAAGATGAGGAGGAGGAAGAAGATGCTCCCCCACCGATTGGGGGAGACAAGAAAAGGAAGGCCGCCCCAACTGGGGAGGCCGGAGGGTCCAAGAAGGGAAGGATTCTCCTTCCGGACAGCTCCACCGCCGCCGACGAAAGCGAAGACGAGTGGTTGCCCAGGGCCAAGCCCCTGGGGAGATCGTAAGTATTCGGATACCAAAGTTACCCATAGGATTCCTTTGTCGCATTACTTTTCCTAATGCCGAACACAATTGTGCAGGTCGCCCCGAGCCAATATCGAGGTATCATCGGACGGCTCCCTGGGCTCGTCGGACATGGATAGCGATCCAGTCCCGACCGCCACCTCCCCTCATCCTGCCGACGACGCCGAGGTGTTGTCTCAAGAGGCACCGGATCAAGGGGAGACAGTCCCGGAGGCGCCTCAAGGCGACCTTCCGGACTTCGGGAGCCGCGGGGACGGGGCCCCCGAGAGCTCCGAGTTCGGCCCTCAGCCGAACACCGTGCCAGACCCTGCAGCGGTTCCGAACTCGGGCAGGCGGCCTCCTTCTAAGGGGGCAAAACGCCTGTGCCGGTGACCTCTATCCATCCAGACGCACCAGACCATCTGCTGGAAGCGCTTCGCAGCGCTTCCATCGATGAGGAGCACCGCACTATCATGAGTGCGGTGATCCAGAAGGTTCAGTCCGCCAAGAGCGGATTGACTGAAGCCTGCGCCAGCCTTCTAATAGGCTTTAAGGTAAGTGTGTTTAAAATGTACTAGAAATATTACCGCATAGACAGTAGCCCCTGATGCTTTGTTCGGTGTTCACAAAGAAAAGCCGGACAGAGGATCAAATAATATCGCAGGGGTCTAATATAAGTATGTCAATATGCATATGCAGGCTTCGCTGCTGGCGTCCGCCGCACTAACTGCGAGGTCGCCGTACTGAAGCAGGACCTCGAGGGGTCCAAGAAAGAGCTCGGCCTTGCCAAGAGGCAGCTCGAGGAGAACAAGGGTAAGTAATACCCCGTTTATTGATATGTATATATAAAAAGGACGCGATTGCAAAATGACAGGATCGTTGTATGTTTGCCAGGGGCCACAACCGAGGTGGCGACCCTGAAGCAAGCACTAACCAAGGCTGAAGATACAGCGGCCAAGGAGCGCACCGAGCGAGAGAAGCACGAGGCTCGGGTGGGCGAGGTGCAGCAAGAGCTCCAGGCTCTCGTGACAAAGCACAAGGCGTTGGAGCTTGACTCGAAGACGCGGGAGTCCGAGCTTGCCGCGGCCCTTGAGAGTGCAAGGAGTGCCAAGGCTGAGGCCCAGAAGGCCTTCCAGGAGATCGACACGAGGAAAAAGATAGCGGCGGGTAAGGCTTTCTATATGCAAAGCAAGCATGTAAAAGTAAATTACCGATTACTTACCCGGATCTGGAGCTCTTCAGGAGCATTCGCAGATTTGCCTCGCAGTATGTCCGATGCCGCACAATTTTACCAGGCCGAAGACGGAAGCTCGACGGAGAAGCTGTTCTGGTCTCAGTATGCTGAGGCCGAACATCCGGTGCCGATGAGCGACCAGCTGAAGCAGATGGTCGAGCTACATAAGGCGGCCGATCAGGCCATGAAGGGCTTTATAGTCCGGCTGTGGCCTGGCGACGCACTTCCGAACAGCTTCTTCGGCCTGGTGAGGCGGCTTGTGGATGCCTGCCCACGACTGGAGGTTGTCAAACGATCCATCTACATTGAAGGTGCACGTCGGGCTTTTGCCCGTGTAAAAATGCAGTGGGTCAAGCTAGACGCTGCGAAGCTGATCAAGGAGGGGCCGCCGGAGGGCAAGGAGCACCGCCACCCCGAGATGTATTACGAGGGTGTTCTGCCGGGTGCCCATCTTATCGCGGATGAGTGTTCGAAAGATGTAATATTTGTGTAAACTTGCTCGTTTTATCCTGTATTTATGAAAACTTGTTTCATATGCGCCATGCAACGCTTGTTTGAATTTAAAATATTACCTTCTATTTGGCTGTTTATCCAATCTGAGAGATGGCTAGTCCTCGACTTTTGCCCCCATGCCGCTAGTGCTGGGGTGTTCGGGATAAACTATCGGATTTCGGGTTCCGGCAGACCCTTGAGGTTTGAACACTGGGGTGCATGCGGAGATTTCGCCTCCTACCTACCTGCACCCCTCCGCCTCGCTAAGATCTAAGCTATGGAAAAAACAACACAAGAGACACAGGGTTTATACTGGTTCGAGCCACCGTTGTGGTGTAATACCCTACTCCAGTGTGTGGCGTGGTGGATTGCCTCTTGGGCTGATGATGATGAACAATACAAGGAAGAACAGCCTCGCGAGGGTCTGTTCTTGGCTGGGGCAATGAACTGCTGGGAGGAGTTCAGTCACCCTTCTCTATCTCTCTCTTTGATTGTTGATGCCCCTCTCTGCCTCTCTCAGATCCTCTAATTCTTGATCTCCTCGATCCCCCTTGCCCTGTGGGTGGCTGGTCCTATTTATAGAGGCCCTGGTCCTCTTCCCAAATATCGAGCGGGAAGGGAGCGAACAATGGGGGCTAATTTGAAGGGGGACAACTAGTACCAGCTATCCTGACAAAAGTAGTCTTCGCCTACACAAAGCTTTGGTGGTGACGCTGTCTTGGGCTCCACGATGACCTCCGTCTTGCAGTCCTCCTGGTCTTGGTCTTGTTGCACCGAAATGGCAACCTGATGCCTCGGTACTCCGTGGCTGCGCTTGCCCCCTTTGCACCAAAGAGGAAAGGAGGACACTGCGCGGGCTGGCACCCGCCTGGCGCCCTTGGTCGTCATGGCTTGCATCACGGGCACCTCATGAGGTACCCCACCTTGATCTCTCCGCCTCCTCGCGAGCCAGCCTGGTGAGGCCGTGTCTGAGGAAGCTCCGCGTCATCCGCCCCGCGAGGCTTGGCCCCTCGCGAGGGTCTTGGGTCTGTGTTGGTGCAGATGGGCCGTGTTGGGCCCCCCTTTGAGCCACCCCGCCTGCCGCAGGCAGGCAAGTCTGGGGACCCCCGTTCCCAGAACGCCGACAGTAGCCCCGGGCCCAAGGTGCGCCCGGACTTGGCCGTGCAGGGAGGCGGAAGGGCAAGAGCGAAGCGCCGCGGGCCCTAACAGCCCGCGGCCTTGGGCGCCGCGTGGCAGTTGATTGGACGTGAGCGCCTTAGCGACCGTGTGAGTTGATAAAGGAGCGACATCTGCCTAGGCTTTGCTTTTTGCTTTCTCCGGTTGCTGCTCAGATCCCCTTTCTTGCTCCTCTCCTTCCTTCCTCCAAAATTTCCAAATCTACACCGACCGCGTGACCTAGGAAGCCATGTCGCCTCGTCAGCCCCCGGCCGTAGCTTGGTACTCGTCTGCCCTGGATTCGCCGAATGTGTCGGAGGCGAGCCTCGCCCGGTTGCGCTGGATGGTGGTAGCGTGGGGCATCGACGGGGCGAAGGTGTTCAAGGCCGGCTCCGCCACCCCTGAGGGTCAAGGGAGCACCTTCTATCCGTTCTTCGTAAGTGCCATTGCTGCTGGCCTGGTGCCTCCCTTCTCCGAGTTCTTCTTCTCTGTCCTCCGCCATTTCAAGCTACAAGCTCTGCATCTCCATCCCAACTCCGTCCTTCTCCTGGCAATCTGTGCCTATTACTGTGAGGCTCACGTAGGGGTGCAGCCCTCAGTGGCCTTGCTGCGCCACTACTTCTACCTCCGGACCTCTCGCAGTCCTGCTTCCGCGTGCGCGAGCTTCATCGCGTATGGTGGCGCCATTGCCATCTCGATCCCCGGGAAAAGGATTGAGGGCTTAAGGAGCAAGTGGGTCTTGGCGGATGTTGGGCGCATTCACCCTCGGCTGATCTTGCCCACGGAGCAGCCCACGAGCTCCAGCGATTGGGGTCGAGCGGAGCTCGCGGACCCCCGCGCGAAGCTGGTGTTGGAGAAGATGGACGCGGATCTGAGGCCGGCCAACATGGCGGTGGCGAAGCTGACCGGCGCGTCGCTGCTGAGGGAATTCCTGGAGCACGAGCTGGCTTCGCTTCGGTAGTACTCACTTCCGATGTGGAGGCCCCATCTGAGCCCCACGGCCACGGCCGGCGGAGATCTGGCTGCGGTCCTCCAATCTCTGGTCGGGGGCGATGTGGCGAGGTTGGAGGGCGCTCCTACGCCCTTGTTCCTCCGCGATGACTAGGAGAAGGTAGTGGAGTCCATGCCCGTCTTCAACGGGGATGGGCCCGTGCCCATGGAAACTCCCGAGGAACCGGTGGACGTGCCCTCCGACGACTCCAGCGAAGAGGAGGAAGGAGGGGAGCGGGAAAAAGGGCCTGACTCCGAAGCAACTGACGGAGAGTCCAGGGCTCCCCTCCCCCGGCGCAGGTCCCGCGTCCTCCGCCTCTCTCTGAGCGATGACAACGAGGATGACGACGAGGATGACGATGAGTAGGATGGCGGGACCTTGCCCCCGATCCTGAAGAAGGACAGGACCGGGCTGATCTCCCGTGGGTCTGCCCCGGCCCCGAGGCGGACCGCAGACGCACCTTCCGCTTCCAAGCTTCCCGAGGTTGACCCTTCCAGCCGGCTTTCAGGCTTCAAATTTGGCCGGAGGCCGCTCGAGCTCACCGACGACGACCCGTAAGCATTTGATTCTTGTCTTTATTTCTTGTTCTGCTTCTGAGGCTTTACGTTCGCATCTCTTGGATAGGCTGGCGCCCACATCAAAGAAGCCGAAGGGAGCTCCTGAGATTCCATCCGTGGCAGCGCCTCTGCCTGCGAAGGAGGGTGACCGCGACGCACGGGCTTCTCCTGCCCGGTCGTCCTCGCGAGGCCTAGCTGAGCCGGCTGGGGCGAGCTCGGCCCCCACGACCCAAGTGACTCCCGAGGTGTCCTTGCCTGCCGCCGCCACTACAGCCGTTGGGGCGCAGCAGACTCCGCATCAAGATGCTGTGGCCGCGCAGCCGCCTTCTCCTCCTACTCCACCAGCTGCTGCCTCTCTGATTCCTTCTGCCGTTCTGGATCGTGCTATTGCTGAGCTGGACCGACTGCGGCAGGATCTTCTTGGCGCCGACCCTCGCTTGGTGGCCGGGCGCTTGGAGCTGGCTTCAGGACGGGTTCGCTCCGACGCTTCGATTCGGGCGGTGCTGGTCCAGGTCTCGACGGCTTGTGATGAGGAGAAGCAGGCCGTCCTTGAGGCGAAGGCTACTCATGACGCAGCCCTGGGGGAGGCGGTCGACGTTCGTGGTCGCTGCAAGGCACTGGAGGACGAGCTGCAGGGCCTGCGGGGCCAGCTCACAAAAGAGGTCCGCCTTCGCCAAGAGCAGGAAGAAGGCGTGAAGGCTCGCGAGGCGGCCGTCAAGGAGAGGGAGGTCAAGCTCAGGAAGCGCCGCGACCGCCTAGGCGCGCTGGAGCAGGAGTTGGGGGCGAGGAAGGCCGAGCTGGACTACAAGGCCCTAGTTCTTGCCGAGGACCGCATGGCCTTCACGGAGATGGAGGCGAAGGCTCGCTCCTCGCTGAGGACGCTTTACGACAGCGGCCTGGAGAGCCCACTGGCTGGCGCCGAGGATGGCCCCGCCAAGCTGCTTCCCTTCCTGGTTCGCGCTCTTGAAGATGTCGGCCTTGGCCTTGGCCCCACGGCTGAGGCCGAGGCGCGTGTCCTATCTTCTGCAGCGCTGACGCGGGTCCTCACCCACATCTACCTTCGCGATCCCGGCGTCAACCTCGACGGCCTGCTAGAGCCAGTAAGCGGCGAGCGTGCCGCTGCCGCTGCCGAGGGCGTGAAGGGTCACGCGGAGGCTCTGCTGGGGAAGTTCCAGGCCTTCAGCACCAAGCCGAAGCAAGGCGCTGCCGTCCCCACTGCTCCATAAGGCGAACCCACTCCGCGCTGCTCCACCGCCGACAAGTGACTCCCTTGTGGCTCCTGTCCTGCCTTTAATTCCTGCACATGTATCATGCCTCGGGGAGGCGTTTAAACTTGCGTTTGGCATTGAGACAACAGTGTGGACTATGATATTTGCTTTTGAATTCCTTGAAATTTGCGCTTTTCCTTCCTACTTGCTTATGTTCTACGCCGGCAGAGCCCGGCCCCGCGCATACCTCACCCAGCGTTAGTCCCGACCGGAAACCAGGATGGGGCCAAGGGGTGAGGGGCTACGTGACAAGTTAGGCTCCTGAGTCACGATGCTCAGGAGTCCCCCTTGGTGCACGAACAGCAAGCAGGGAGGTGGGATGTGGGTGGATCTACCGTTCTACGTCTGCAGAGCCCGGGCGCACGCATACCTCACCCAGCGTTAGCCTTTCGGAACTAAGGAGTGAAGGGCTACGCGACCAGTTAGGCTCCTGAGTCGCGATGCTCAGGAGTCCCCCTTGATGCTCAAACGGCCTTCATACCTTGGCTCCGCTCGGGGAGAGACGCGCGATGAACCAGGCCCGGGGGGGGGGGGCTGGCTGGGCGGCGTGCGTCTGGGCGTGACCCATGCGCAGCCCCTGTGCCCAGCCCCCTCGCGCAGCACTCCCGAGGGGAGGCATTACGATGAGGCTAGACACTGAGCTCTGGGCTCCCTGAGGTTGATGTGGCCCGGGGGCCACCCTCAGTTGTTTATCACTAGCGCGGAGCATAGCGCTTCCGTATGTGTACAGGCATAGCCGCTCCTCGGCAGTGTCGTCAGCCAGCGCGGAGCATGGTGCTTCCACTGGTACGTGGGAGGGGGCCCCCTCCGGGAGGAGCCCCCGGGGCGTGTACAGCCCCGCCCTGACACGTGGCTGGCACGGTAGGGCCTGGCGAGGCGTATCTGGGCACCCGTGGGCCAGCGCGGGACTCATGGGGCCCTACCTCTAGGCAGGTTGCGCCTGGCACTGGGCCTTATCTTGTGATGTGTCCCTGCAAATTTGGTTAGATGCCGGCACTCTACGTCCTCGGGTCCCGACCCTCGAGCTGGTCTCAGCCGTTGCTGGTATGCCAGGTCGCGATGCCGTGGACAAGGCCAGAGGGTGAGGGCTGGAGAGCCAGTAAGAGCCCTGAGTCACGATGCTCAGGTACCCCCCCTTTAACGTGCAAGTGGTCGGCATGGAGAAGAAGAGGTGCTGTGGACCAGCATCAAATAATCAAGCATGGTGGGTATAACGCATAACCGGAAATAAATGCAAATGAGATACATGCCGCTGGGTCTGGCCCGAGCGACTTGGGGATCATGCAGCCCGAGGGGTGCCCCCAACAAGGTAAGCTAACAGCATGAAATAAAAGGGATACATGCCGCAGGGACGGACCCATGCGGCCTGGGAATAATGCAGCCCTGGTGGGGCGCTCCCAGCTGGAAGTGAAACTTAAAAGATGTCACCTGATGACGTTGAGGACGAAGGGGTGTTGGTGTAGCAGACTTGGTGGGCTGCGGAAGCCGATCCTCACAAGCCCCCAGGCCCGGGGGCCTCGGGAGGCTCTAGAGGTGCTGGCAGCTCCCCGCGGACCATCTCCATCTCAGCCAGGGCTACGGAACGCCTGGCCTCTTGTGCCTCCATGATGCCCCTCATGAGGCGCTGGTACGTGGCAGCCGCGTTTGGCAAGCCGTAAGGCATGCGAACGTAGCTGTGGGGTGGACCTCCGCAGCGCCCCACTCGCGAGGGCCAGAGGCGCTCCAGAGAGGCGACTCGGTTGAGCCCTGGTATGTCAATGCAGACGCGCAGCCCACCATCCTCGCCTGGATGGGGAGCCACTGCTGGTAGACGGCGGCCGCCTTTCATGACCCTTGACTCCTGTAGCTCCTGAATGGCCTTGCTGACGAACTCCTGAGGGTCTGGCTCTCCTTGCCTTACTCCTTCTTGAGGGAAACGTGCTTCGAAACACGTCTCCATGTGGTGCCCAAGCGCCTCCCTCGTGACCCTAGCCAGGTCGGTGGCCCTCAAGGGGAGAGCCCCCGAGCCCTGCCTGAGGAGGGCGCCGGGCGCGCTTTCCTATGCGATGGAAGGAGGTTCCCTCTGGGCAGGCACGGGCCCAGAGGGGCCTGCCTCCTGAGGGGCCGGGCCGGACAATGTCTTCTTCTTCTTGGGGGCAGTCTCGGGAAGCCTCCTGCTTCCGCGATCCGGGTCTTCCAGTGACGCGGCCTGAAAGGCTCGTTCCAGGGAACACACCGCGTCCTTCTCTTCACAGGGCACCGTGATGACTCCGCCACTTCCTGGCATCTTGAGGATGTTGTAGCTGTGGTGAGTTACGGCCATGAACTTGGCCAAGGCTGGGTACCCAAGGATGGCGTTGTACGGCAGGCGAATGTGAGCGACGTCGAAGTCGATGAGCTCGATGCGGTAGTTGTCGCGTTCCCCGAAGGTGACAGGGAGGCGGACCTGCCCAATCGGGATCGTGGAGCCGTCGGTGATTCCGGAGAAAGTCTTGGTTGGCTGAAGCTGGCTGTAGGGCACTTGGAGATTGTTGAATGTTTCCACGGACAAGACGTTGAGCCCTGCCCCGCCATCGATGAGGGTCCTGGTGACCACCACATTGCTGATGATTGGGGAACAAAGCATCGGGAGGACTCCGGCTGTAGCCGCACACTTGAGCTGATCTGCTGAGCTGAACGTGATGGCGTACGCCGACCACCTGAGAGGGCGCGTGGCTTCAAGCCTGGGGAGGACTGCATTCACTTCGCGGGCGAACTGCTTGAAGATGCGTTGAGAGGCTGGGGCCTGAGCCCCGCCCAGGATGCAGGCGATCGCGCGCGGCTCCTGGAAGCCCCCAGCCCCCTCGTCTTGGTGGCGGTCCTCGTTTCTCCTTGGCTGCGGCGGCAGCGGAGGGAGGCCTGCGTTGCCTTGCGGGCGATCCTCGTGAGGCTGATCCCTCCAGTCTCCCTCACGAGGAGGGTCTTGCCAGCGATCCTCGCGAGATTGATCGCGCCACCCTTGGCGCGGGCCACGGTCTTCCCAGCGTCCTGCATTCTTTCCTCCTCCTCGACCGTATCCCCGGTCACCGCGGTCGGGGCGACGGCCAATTCTTCCTTCTCGCACGGCTCGGAGCTCTTGACATTCGTTGGTGTTGTGGGTGTGGAGGTCGTGGTACACACAGTACCGGCTTCCCTTGGAAGGTTCTGGCTGATCTCTGCCCCGCTTGGTGTCTGGCTCTGCCGCGAGCACGGAAGCCCCCTTGCGCTTCACATCCTTGGCCTTGGGCTTCTTCTCTTCTGGGTCTGCGGCAGGCAGCTCGAGGAGGGAGAGACGCCCTTCCTCAGCCCTGGCACACTTGGTTGCCAAGTTGAACAGCTCCAAGGAAGTGCACCGGTCTTCATGCATCGCCAGCTCCTCCTTCATCTTGACATCGCGCACGCCGTCGGAGAAGGCTGAGATGATGGCCTCCTCAGTCACCTTGGGAATCTTGAGGCGTGCGTTGTTGAAGCGCTGGATGTACTTCTGCAGGGTCTCCCCGGGTTGTTGCTTGATGCGGCGCATGTCGCTCACGGCGGGTGGCCGGTCACGAGTACCTTGGAATTTGGCGATGAAGTGGGTGCGCATCTCGTCCCAGGAGGAGATCGTGCCTGGAGCCAGGTTCAGGAGCCAGGTGCGGGCCCCATCCTTGAGTTCCATGGGAAACCAGTTCGCCATGACCTTTTCGTCTCCGTTGGCAGCTTCGATGCCCGGCTCGTAGAGCTGGAGGAACTCCGCAGGGTCAGCCGTGCCATCGTAATGAGGAGGCAGGTCTGGCTTGAACTTGTCGGGCCACGCGACGCTGCGTAGCTCGGTGGTGAAGGCATGGCAGCCTGCTGTGGCCACAGGAGGCCTTGGGTGACGGAGAAATTGGTCTTGCATATCCCCACGCGCTGCAGCTGGGAGCAGCGCGGGGTCTTGACATGCCGGAGCAAGAGCATGGTCGCGACGTGCTGGAGCAGGGAGCGCCCGGGCAGCTTCTTGCGGGCGAGGGACTTCTTGGCAGCTCTGCTCTTGCCGCGCTGGCACCTGATGGAGCGGGTTCTGCCCAGGGGCCACGCGCCTTGGAGCCGTGGCGCCTTCTTGAGGAGGAGGCGGCCGGGGCGCCGTCGGAGCTTCGTCGCCCGCGCAGGGCGGGGTGCGGTGCAGCGGAACAGAGGGCGCAGGAGAGCCCCCTACAGCGCGGGCGAGCTTGGCGACACGGTCGAGCCATTCTTCGCAGACGTCGTCGACGGGACGGTAGCGCAGGAGCTCGTTTGCCGCGATGAGCGCAGCTCGAGCCTCCATGGGTGCATGAAGCGCGTGGGATGAAGAACCAGCTAGGGTGAGCGAGGGAGTAGCGGTGCGGCCATCTTGCCGCACGGACGGATGCTGAGACAATGCTTGCTGCTTGTCCCCCGCCGGTCCGGTGGCGGCGTTGATAGCAGGTGACGGGGAACGGCGAGGATGCCCGCCGACAGGAGCCGTTTGGGCGACGCGGGAAGCGAGAGCGGCCCGGCGCTCGGTGCGGACCCGACGAGCGTCAGACATGGGCGCGATGGTCGGAGGAGAACAGGGTGGTGGAGGACGAATTCCGGCGCACCCCTACCTGGTGCGCCAAATGTCGGATTTCGGGTTCCGGCAGACCCTTGAGGTTCGAACACTGGGGTGCGCACGGAGATTTCACCTCCTACCTACCTGCACCCCTCCGCCTCGCTAAGATCTAAGCTATGGGAAGAACAACACAAGAGACACAGGGTTTATACTGGTTCGGGCCACCATTGTGGTGTAATTCCCTACTCCAGTGTGTGGCGTGGTGGATTGCCTCTTGGGCTGATGATGATGAACAATACAAGGAAGAACGGCCTCGCGAGGGTCTGTTCTTGGCTGGGGCGATGAACTGCTGGGAGGAGCTCAGTCACCCTTCTCTCTCTCTCTCTCTCTCTCTCTCTCTCTCTGATTGTTGATGCCCCTCTCTGCCTCTCTCTGATCCTCTAATTCTTGATCTCCTCGATCCCCCTTGCCCTGTGGGTGGCTGGTCCTATTTATAGAGGCCCTGGTCCTCTTCCCAACTATTGAGCGGGAAGGGAGCCAACAATGGCGGGCTAATTTGAAGGGGGACAGCTAGTACCGGCTATCCTGACAAAAGTAGTCTTCGCCTGCACAAAGCTCTGGTGGTGACACCGTCTTGGGCTCCACGATGAACTCCATCTTGCAGTCCTCCTGGTCTTGGTCTTGTTGCACCGAAATGGCAACCTGATGCCTCGGTACTCCGTGCCTGCACTTGCCCCCTTTGCACCAAAGAGGAAAGGAGGACACTGCGCGGGCTGGCACCCGCCTGGCGCCCTTGGTCGTCATGGCTTGCGTCACGGGCACCTCATGAGGTACCCCACCTTGATCTCTCCGCCTCCTCGCGAGCCAGCCTGGTGAGGCCGTGTCTGAGGAAGCTCCGCGTCATCCGCCCCGCGAGGCTTGGCCCCTCGCGAGGGTCTTGGGTCTGTGTTGGTGCAGATGGGCCGTGCTAGGCCCCCCTTTGAGCCACGCCGCAGGTAGGCAAGTCTGGGGACCCCCATTCCCAGAACGCCGACATAAACCTAAGCACTCTTGTTCCCATATTTGGGTCCTTCGAGGGAGGTGCTCAGCGCAACGAACAAGGCAACCAAACTAATATTGCTTTATCACTCTCACTTAGCCATAGAATTCTATAATTTTAAATTTCGGCGAAGCCCCTGGTATCTGGTAGGCCGAATTCGGGGCGCGATACACGCCTTTAAGCCGGACAGGGCTGGCCCCTCGCCCTAAGTGGCATAAGTCTTTAGGGACTCGAAAAACCTCGCCGAAGAACGACCAGTCTCTCGCCTTATCATGACAGTCAGTTTTAGCTTTCTCTACTGAGGTGCTCAGCCTGGCAGAACCGGGGCACAATCACAGTAGTTCCCCTAGCGCTACCTTAGCCGATAGAGCGGAACGTAAGGTACCAAAACATAGGAGCTGGGCAAACCCAACATTTGACCAAAGACATGATTCGGAGCTGATGCATATAATGCTATAAGTTCGGGGTGCCGCACTTGTGAAAGTGTTCGGACTTTTCACACCGCATTGTGGGGTACATGAGCCCCTGGTGTATTGGCCGTACCAAAGTGTACGGTTGCAAGGCATCGTTAATGAACACACACATATATATAAAAAATGCAATAATGGTCGTAATGTAATGCATTGTTTATTAAAAAGCCGCGTTAAAGCAGAATGATACAGATAGTGCGATAAGCAAAAAGTAGGACTAAGTCCCTTCCAAGGGCGAGCTGAGAGATGATATGAAATCTGAGATCAACCTGGGAATTCCGTTGTATAACGTAGCTGTCTGCCTTCTTTGTTGCTGCATCATGTGTTCGACAATAGTGCTGTCGGACAGTGTTTCTAGAGATTAAGGTCCTGAAAAAAGAAAAAATAACCAGACGGGAAGCCCCTAGTGCGGTTTAGGCCGTGTTTTGGGGCATGCCGCAGTTGTGCCCCCCTTTCCCACCTGTGCTCATGGTATTTTTAGTGCGTAATTATGTACGCGCGGCACGAATATCGTCGTCGGGCTGGGATTGCGGTGGCCGCCATATTGCTACGCGAGCTCAGATCGCGCCAGGTAGTCTATTTGCCGATTGCCTCGAGCGCGCTTGGAGGTGTCCGGGCTTTGAAACGCCGAACTGGTTGATTGCCTTGAGAGGTTTCTTTGCGCTTCTTCTACGAGGGCCGCGGTGTGCTCCTCTGTTCGGAGGGAGCGCTCTGTGTTTCCATTGACTGTAATAACTCCGCGGGGTCCTAGCATCTTGAGCTTGAGGTATGCATAATGCGGTACCGCATTGAATCTAGCAAATGTGGTTCGCCCGAGCAGCGCGTGATAACCACTGCGGAACGGGAATATATCGAAGATTAACTCTTCGCTTCGGGTGTTATCCGGGGATCCGAAGACCACTTCTAGTGTAATTGAGCCTCTGCAATGGGCCTCTACGCCTGGAATAACGCCCTTAAAGGTCGTTTCTGTGGGTTTGATCCTTGAGGGGTCTATACCCAGTTTGTGCACTGTGTCCTGATAAAGCATGTTCAGGCTGCTGCCGCCGTCCATAAGGACTCAAGTGAGGTGAAATACGTCGATGATTGGGTCTAGGACCAGTGCGGCAAATCCGCCATGACGGGTACTAGTGGGGTGGTCCCTGCGATCGAAGGTGATCGGGAAGGAGGACCACGGGTTGAACTTTGGGGCGACTGGCTCCAACGCATATACGTCCCTGAGCGCACGCTTCTGCTCCCTCTTGGGGATGTGGGTTGCGTATATCATGTTCACCGTCCGCACTTACGGGGGAAACCTCTTATGTCGTCCAGTGTGTGGCTACCGGGGTTCCTCTTCATCATTGCTATGCGGCCCCTTGTCCTTGTTTTCAGCAATTAACTTGCCGGCCTGCTTGAACACCCAACAATCCCTATTGGTCTGATTGGCTGGCTTGTCTGGGGTGCCGTGTATTTGACACGAGCGATAGAGTATACGGTCCAAGCTGGACGGACCCGGCGTACTTTGTTTGAATGGCTTTTTCCGCTGACTGGGTTTAGAGCCTTTGAATCCGGCATTAACTGCCGTATCCTCAGTATTTTCGCTGTTAATGCGGCGCTTATGCTTGTTGCGACGTGACCTACTATTGCCGTCCTTGGTATCTAAGGTACCATGGTTTTTTGATATGTTATTACTACGAGCCAGCCAGCTGTCTTCTCCCGCACAAAAGCGGGTCATGAGCGTCGTGAGAGCTGCCATGGATTTCGGCTTTTCCTGACCAAGGTGCCGGGCTAGCCACTCGTCTCGGATGTTGTGCTTGAAAGCCGCTAAGGCCTCCGCATCCGGACAGTCGATGGTTTGATTTTTCTTTGTAAGGAACCGAGTCCAGAACTGCCTGGCCGACTCTTCTGGCTACTGAATTATGTGGCTCAAATCATCGGCGTCTGGTGGTCGCACATAAGTGCCCTGAAAGTTGTCGAGGAATGTGGCTTCCAGATCTTCCCAACAGCTAATGGAGTCTGCTGGCAAGCTATTTAGCCAATGCCGCGCTGGTCCTTTGAGCTTTAGTGGGAGGTATTTGATGCCGTGTAAGTCATCACCGCGGGCCATGTGGATGTGGAGGAGGAAGTCCTCAATCCATACTGCGGGATCTGTTGTGCCGTCATATGATTCAATGTTTACAGGTTTGAAACCTTCTGGGAATTGATGTCCATTACTTCGTCTGTGAAGCATAAGGAATTGGGCAATATCTCGATGCAGCTCGAATGGGTCTTGCTCGCTGTGTTCGGCCCGACCGGGTTTGCTTTTACTGTATCCGGCGTGACGTTTGTCGTCTTGCAGAGTGGTCCACCCTCGTGATCCGTAGATCGATCTTGAATGCTTTGCCTTGTCCTCCAAGATGTCTCGCAGGTCTAGCGTATCTCCCCATGCCTTTTTATTTGAATAGCATTGGGGTGGAGGCTGAGTTTTTGGCTGGAATGCCTCTCTATCGCGGCCACGAGGTGGCCGATCAGCCGTGTCATACGCTTCTTCCTCCAGTCGGGGTAGTAACCTGCGCCTTGGGTAACTCTTGGAGGGGCGCTCGAGTTTGTATTCCTCGGCCGCGAGGACTTCAGTCCATTTGTCAGCTAGCAGATCTTGGTTAGCTTGAAGCTGCTGCTGGTTTTTCTTCAGGCTATTTGCCGTGACAATAAGCCGGCGCTTGAAGCACTTTTGTTCGACGGGATCCTCTGGGACGGCGAATTCATCGCCGCCGAGGCTTGCCTCGTCTTCGGAGGGGGGATGTAATTGTCATCCTCCTCCTCTCCATCTGCCGCTCTCTCAGGAGAGCTGGCTCCTTCATCCTCCTGCTCTAAGTCTTGCTGGAGGGGATTGTTGTTGTCTTCGGCACTGTCCGGAGTATTATTATCTCCTGTGCCGGTGTCACCACTTTTTCTTTGGCGGGACTTAGAGCGGCGCCGCTGACGTCGGCGCTTGGGTTGCTTCTTGAAGGGGTCATCCTCCGTTATCTCGTCGCCATTGCCTTCATTGGGTGTATCCACCATGTATATGTCATATGACGAGGTGGCTTTCCAGTGCCCTATAGGTGCTGGTTCATGTTCGTCTCCTACATCGTTGTCCGTACCATCGATGTCTTCGGAGTCGAAGTCGAGCATGTTGGTTAAATCATCGACAGGGGCTACATAGTGGGTGGTGGGTGGGCGTCGAATTTCTTCGTCGTCCGCATCCCAATCCTGTTGGCCATAATCTGCCCAGGGCTCTCCTGACAAAGAGAGAGACCTTAGTGAATTCAGAATGTCGCCAAAGGGCGAGTGCTGAAAGATATCTGCGGCGGTGAATTCCATAATCGGCGCCCAATCGGATTCGATTGGCAGGGGCGCGGGCGGTTCGGAGATAGAAAAAGGGTCCGGCACCTTGGTGTCACGGGCTGTGCAGAGGATTATGCTGGTGTTTGGCTCGATCTCCGTTGAGGCCGCAGCCCCTGAGGCGGTGTCTAACCACCCGTCCTTGATTGGCGCAGTTGGCTCCGAGCTAAGGGTTGGAGCTGATGCGGGCGCGGCCTCTGGGGTACTGTTCGGCGGCAGAGCTAGGTCATACCCATTGCGACAGTGCGGCGTGCCCAGCTGTGGCTCGAATCTGTCGAAGATCAAGTCTCCGCAGATGTCGGCCGTGTAGTTCATACTTCCAAATCTGACCTGATGGCCAGAGGCGTAGCTTTCAATCTGCTCCAGATGGCCAAGCGAATTAGCCTGCAGTGCAAAGCTGCCAAATACGAAGATCTGTCCGGGGAGAAAAGTCTCACCCTGGACCGCATCGCTATCGATGATAGTAGGAGCCATCAAGCCTAACGGCGACGACACAGAGGAACTCTCAATGAAAGCACCAATGTCGGTGTCAAAACCGGCGGATCTCGGGTAGGGGGTCCCGAACTATGCGTCTAGGCCGGATGGTAACAGGAGGCAGGGGACACGAAGTTTTACCCAGGTTTGGGCCCTCTTGATGGAGGTAAAACCCTACGTCCTGCTTGATTAATATTGATGATATGGGTAGTACAAGAGTAGATCTACCACGAGATCAGAGAGGCTAAACCCTAGAAGCTAGCCTATGGTATGATTGTATGTTGTGATTGTTGTCCTACGGACTAAAACCCTTCGGTTTATATAGACACCGAAGAGGGTTAGGGTTACACAAGGTCGGTTACAAAGGAGGAGATATCCATATTCGTATCGCCTAGCTTGCCTTCCACGCCAAGTAGAGTCCCATCCGGACACAAGACGAAGTCTTCAATCTTGTATCCTCATAGTCTAACAGTCCGCCCAATGGAGATAGTCCGGCTGTCCGGAGACCCCCTAATCCAGGACTCCCACAGTGAGGAAATAAATAGAAAACTGAAACAAAAGAAAAGGACATAAAACCTACCCTCACTTACCTGGCGCTCACCTGGGCAACCCACCTGGCCTGTCCACTTGGCGGCCCAGCCCACCAGGGGCACCGCTGTATTCAACCTCTGCCTACTAGCAGAGGCGTGACGACGCGCGCGCGATCGCCGTGGCCACCTCCCTCCCTGCTTCCTCCTTTCCCGGCCCTTCTCGTGACGCCCAGGAGATGTGGTCGAAGCCCCGAACCGACCCCCTTCTCCTCTGGTCACTCTCCCCCTTCTACCCGCTCCATCTCGAGCGTGGCCGAACGAGCTCGTCGCCGCCGTCCACAGCCACCGCGGCCACTGGCCCTCCCTCGCCCTACCGACCCGCCCAGAAGAGCCGCAGTCTCATATTCACCATATACGAGGAGCCACGCGACGCCAGGCGCCCAGCATCGCCGGCTACCTCGTCGTCTTCCTCCTCTGCCGTCAGAGATCGCCACCGACCTCCCGTCGTCACCAACCCCTCCCCGAGAACGTCGAGGCCTTCGTTCAACTCGCGGTGAGCTGCTGCGTCTTTCCCCCTCCTCCGCGAGCTCATTCATGTCCTGTAGCCGCCGATTCCACCGGAGCCGCGAGCTCGGCTCCGCCGGCCATGTTGCCGCCGTGGCCACCGTCACCTAGAGCTACAACCGAGCGCACAGCTGTGCTCAGCGCAACACCAGAAGCCCAAAACCCCCTCCAGTTGCTCCTGCCGTGCGCTGCAACGCCTTTTTCGCCGAGGTCCGAACTCCGGCCACCGCGGTTGTCATCGTCGCCGTCGTTCCCGGCCTCCCCGCTCCCAACCGCCTGCACCACTGGATGCAGCGCACCTCCAACTCGCCGTAGAACCCAACCGCGGCCTGAACGCTGCCCTGTAGCGCGAACCCGACGTGTCTCCGCCGCGGTTTGTGACACCGACGGCTAAACGCCGGCGAGCTGACGTGGCGTCATTAGCCTAAGGTTAATTACCGCGTTAACCTCGCCCTGTGTCACTGACAGGCAGGCCCCACCACTCTAATTAACCACGGGGTAACCCATGTTTACTTTTAACCTAACCACTGTGGGCCCACGTGTTAGCTTTGACCAAGATGACATGGCTGTTGACTGGGCCCACATGTCTGTGACCCTAACCAGCCCTAAGACACTGACTGTTGGGTCCCATGCGTCAGGTTTGACCTGGGTCAACCCAGTTGACCTGCTGACGTAATGCTGCTGTCATGCTGACGCAGTAATGGTTTTCTGGATTTAAAATAATTCAGAAAATTCCAGAAAATTAGCAAAACTTCTAAAATTCATAGTAAATCAACCGTAGCTCCAAATAAAATAAGTTATATATGAACAATGATCAGAAAAACCAATCTATCCATCTGTACTGGTTTCATGCATGTTGGAACAACTTATGGCTGCTGTTTAGGCCAAATCATATAAATGGCATTTAAACCCTCACATATGGACTTTGAATTTGAACCTAAGGTTCAAACCAACTCCATTTAACATGTTGCTAGTTGCATTAGCTCAAAACACAACATATTGACATGTCATGATCATGCATCATATTGTGCATTGCATTGATTGTGTTTCTCTGTTGCCGGTATTTGTCCCCTCTCGATAGACGTGGTTCTGACGATGAGTTCGATGACACTAATGAAGAGATATACTATCTTCGGAAATGCCAGGCAAGCAAAACCCCCTTGTTCATTCCGATACAATCCCACTCTCTCGCTCCTGCTCTCCTTTACTGCATTAGGACAACAACGATTCAACTGTTACTTGCTGCGGTAGTTGAACCCATTATCCTCTGCATGACCTGTCATTGCCACAGTAAATAGATGAAACCCACTAGCATGAGTAGGAGTTGTTTGAGACCTGATGTGCCTACTCATTCATGCTTGTTTTTCATGCCTGCTACTTCTTAGAGTTGAGTCAGGTCTGATTCATCGGGGATGAATTGGAACAGTGATGAACATGTCCTACTGTGTGTGAGCTAAGTGTGTGAACACGATTTGGTAAAGGTAGCGGTGAGAGGCCATGTAGGAGTACATGGTGGGTTGTCTCATTGAAACCGTCCTTAGGAACTGGGTTATGTGTTTGTGATCCATGAACAGCTACTACCACGTATTGGGCCCAAAACCAATGGACCCTCTCGACTTATTAACTGCCCTTGTCCCTTGTCCAGGAGTTGCAACTAGTTTCTGGTGTTTGTAGGATATGTGTTGGCGGCCATGCGTAGCGCTGACCCTAGGGGTGGGCTATGATGCGGTAGATACACCGTGGCACGGTGTACCGGGCGCCCGTTTGGTGTCTCGGGAACCCTGCACACATCGTTTGGGGCTGTGAGCGAAACTCCGGCCGGATCTCCTTGCGGATGGAACCCGAATAGGCGATAAACCTCGACTAGAGACTTGTGTGGTTAGTCAGGTCGTGGCCGACTCCCTCGCCAGGCTTCCGCTTGAAGGTTGCCGAGATACACGACGTGTACATGGTGGTAAGTGGCGAGAGCGTGTGTGAAGAAGTACACCCCTGCAGGGTTATAAATGATCTATTCGAATAGCCGTGTCCGCGGTAAAGGACTTCTGGGTTGCCTATAACAGTTCGTAGACAAGTGAAAGTGGATACTCTAAAACTCGCAAGATAAGTGTGAGTGCTATGGATGGCCTTCTCGTAGGGAGACGGGAGCGGATACATAGTGGTGTATTGAATGGTTAATATGTGGACTTGTGTGTGCCACATCAAAAGAGTTGCTTGTAGTCGTAGTTCAGGTTAGCCACTGAGTCAAAGCTGGCTTGATGTAGTTAAACTCCACCACCCCCTTGTAGATACCGATGCATATGTAGTTAGTTCTGATGTAAGTCTTGCTGGGTACATTTGTACTCACGTTTGATTAATTTATGTTTTGCAGAGAGACTTCAGTCTCGCTAGTAGTTCCGCGTGGACTTTGACGTTTAGCTTGATACCTCAGCTACGATCTTGTGCCCTTGGCAGGATCTGGTAGATAGTTAGGCTTCTCAGCCTTTTTCATTTGTAGATGTCTGTACCCAGACATGTTTAGCTTCCGCATGTGTTTTGATTTGTATGCTCTGAATGATGGGTCATGAGACCCATGTTTGTAATATCTCGCTCCTCGGAGCCTATTGAGTAAATACTTGAGTCGTAGAGTCTTGTTGTAATGCCATGTTGAATTTACACATATCGAGCATATTGTGTGTATGATTGAAATGCTTGGTATGTGTGGGATCCGACAATCTAGTTGTTTATCCTTGGCAGCCTCTCTTATGCGAAAATGTAGTCTAGTGCTTCCCTGAGCCATAGTAGTCCGCTACAGCCCGGTTCACCGGAGTCCTGCTAGCCCAGCACTACTGCTCAGGACACTTGACTGGCCGGCATGTGTTTCACTTCGTTCCTGTGTCTGTCCCTTCGGGGAAATGTCACGCGGTGACATCCGGAGTCCTGCCTAGCCTGCTACAGCCCGGTTTACCGGAGTCTTGTTAGCCCAGTGCTACAGCCCGGATTCACACGCTGCTGACTGACATGCTCGAAGTTGATTCATGTATGCCTATCTCCATGGGTTAGTGTCGCTTTGGGTTCACAACTAGCCATGTCGGCCCGGGTTCTTTGTCATATGGATGCTAGTGACACTATCATATACGTGAGCCAAAAGGCGCAAACGGTCCCGGACCATGGTAAGGCGACACCCATGGGAATACCGTGCGTGAGGCCGCAAAGTGATATGAGGTGTTACCAGTTAGATCGATGTGACTTGGAATCGGGGTCCTAATAGCGTTGGTATCAGAGCCTGACTGCCCATAGGATTGCCAAGCCAAACTGGTCGAAGTTGAGTCTAGAAATGCTTTAGTTATATAAGGGAATTGATTGTGGAAGGGAACGTAAGGCTCTTTTTACTCCTTTACCTCATGGCCTTCTTATCTGAGTCACCCTCTTCTCTTCTACGGGAATTAAGAACTAGGCTTCTCTTCTATCTCTCAGGATGACGTGTTACTAAACCGTAGTTGCCTAGGATTGTTGAGTTCAAGCCTCAGTTCAGTTCCTACTACTTTCATATGTCATAGCTGGCCTTAGAACTTTGATATTGTGATGTTGAGTGGTCATGCCACCATTTTGCAGGATGTCTCAAACCATTTTGAGCATTTACATCTGTTATGCTGTCCGAGTCATCCCAGGTTTCTAAATAATCTGATGCATTTGTAAATTCCTTCTTCCCGTTCTCGATGTTCCTTTGGTCAGAATAAGCACACTAATCGGTGAGTTGAGGTACTCTGTTGCCTCGACATATATGTTGGAGCTATTATTATGACCCTAGGTGTTTTAGAGAGTCACCTAGTAATCTAGCCATGTTTTGTGTTCTGGTGTGATGATTCTGGCCACCATTCTCGAAAGCATCCCGTGATGCCATTTAGTAGTAGGTATTCTATTCCTGGGTTCTTGAACCCGAGATTCACCCTACTTACCTCCTGTTGATAGTGTTTGCTCGTTCCTTTAGGATATTAGTAACCTTGCGACAGTCCTCGAGGTCCGTGATATTTCGTTCTTCCAAATACCATGAACCATTAAGGCAGAAGTTCCTTGAACCAAAATATCACAATCAGAGTACTCTTGAGGAGTTCTCCATTCATAATTGTGATTCTGCCAGTTCTACCTTCCTGCATGGGTTATCTGGAAGAAACCTGTTGAACTTGGTTCTACATACTAATCTATGCATCCACAACTGAGAAAGATATATGTCCTCTTGAGTTGTCCCTCTTCATTTGTATTTCGACCATCGCCTATCAATTGATAGTCAGGAGTAATTGTCCATCCGTGTTATCGATGCTTATTATTCTTGTGGTCCGTTAAGCCATTCTATTACAGAATAACTAGGAGAAACAAACTCCAGTACCTCATCCATATCCAGGATTGGGTCAAAGTAGTTGTGTTCTGCAGATCAAATGCCAATCCAGCTTTTGCTCTGTTCTACCCTGGAGTATTACCCCCTTTATGTCAGGATTGTCATGGGAATTGCATCATCTCTCATGAATTCTTAACGCAGTGATACTTCTTGCCATCATTTTTTATTCCTCGGTCCCGTGTTGTCGCAACCGGAATACTGGCAAGTGAACCATGATGTGTGAAATCAATACTCCTAGCAACCGTGTTGCTCGGTAGTTAATGGACACTAATATCATTCTTAGTGTGTTGGTTATCGAAACACTATTCTAGGATTGATCATGCTACCTAGTCCTTATTTCCGGTGCACTATTCGATCAATGAGTTAGGATTATTCAACCCCTTGCTTATTTGATCATATCGTCTTGCTCTGAAAAGCAAGATTGTTCTCGAGCTTAGTAGCATATCGGTGGTTCGTGATGTTCCAAATATCTTCTCGGAAGTATTACCAGGTTGTCACCTGACCGCTATGTTGAGTTCGTGATCATGTTGGTTTTCCTCCAAACCACCCATTCTCCAAGAATCTATGTTGGATACCCCTGAGCTAGTTGGTTAAGCCAAACAACAACTTGGAGAGTTGGAAGATAAAAGCTTAATCCACTTAGTTCATTCCAAAGGGATATCCTTGTGTTTGTGTTTTAGTTGAAGAAAGATGATATCTTCATTGATTGTTCCTCGTGATCGGTTGTTGGATCTGTTGTCTTGTCAAAACTTTGATTTGAGTGTGGGCTATCCTCAAATCAAATCAGTACCAATGATATTCGTAATGTTGTCTTACTCTTGGTTGACTCCTCGAGCATACACCATTACATATTTTGGTCTGACCAATACTATCACTTTGTTCACATAATGGTGGAAGTCCAGTGATATGGAAATTCTGCTGAGTTGCTATTGAGCCCATCAGCAGCATTTTGTCTCCTCCATGATTTGTGTTGAACATCCAGCTAGTGTTGGAAACTTGTGTAAGCATTTTCTTCATGCCCTGTTCATGAAGTATATGTTTGGATGAAAGAAGTGACTTCCTTTGATTCACGTGCATTTGATGTAAGCTGCCGCCGTAAACCTTAGGAAGTTTGTTTTTGCATTCTCCAGAATCATCCTAAGTCAGTCATGCATGTGCGAAGTATTCCATGGTTTGATAGGCTCGCTACATCCACTCCATGTGTAATTCCTAACACACCAAGCCACTGATTGACTTGTTCAAGGAAAAGAAGTCTAGCGCGCGTAAAGACTTCGAAATCCTTGATGATGGATCCTAACCTGAACTCGATAGTGTTCTATTATAAGACTACTACGTGGTCATGCTTGTCTTGGACAGCATGTTCACAGGTTTGTAGCAGAACCAGCTCATGTTTTGGAGCATGCTATCGTAGTTCATTTTCCTTAGAATCTCGCAACGTCATCTCTTCGGTTAGTATTGCAAATTTTCTTTTCCAGACATGCTGTCTGAAATGTCCTATTACCAACTAGATCTAAATATCAGACAGATATGATGGTTGGAACTAGTCCAAGATCTATGATGTAGGTTCCGACAAGGTTGATGTTGGTCGACACACCTAGCCGGAAGATCTATCATTGTAGTATCTTGATTGAGCTATTTGACCATCTTCTCCATGAGGATTTAGTGCAACATACTACAAGTTGTTCCTTATGGATCCTTGTGCTCCCAATTTCTTCGATTATGCTATAACCATTCAAACGGTGGAATCACTCTCGTTGAGTAATTCCCAGTTACCAGAATCATTCCCAGCATTTGCATTTTGTTTCCAGCTTGCACCTCAGTAACTAGTGTTTAGGATCATCTTCAAAAGTGGTCCTACTATGGGTTCCATCCATCCCCGATGATAAGCAAAATCATCCATTGTGTTGTCTTCAACAAGGTAGTCCACATTATCCATTCTGGTATGAGTATGCCATTCCTTCGAATTCGTTCACACGATCGATTGTGATTGCCTTAGGCTGGTATAAGGAGTTCCAATGATCTTTTCATCCAAAGTAATTCTTTTTACCACTTAAGGGAATAATTCTACGAGTCACCTCCCCCAAGGTGTTCCGTTATGGAACCATGGAAATTATTTCCTCGCTATCTTCAAACCATGCACCATCCTACTCCAGCGTGGGATTGTTGCCCACCAAATTGAACCTCCGTCATCTCTTTCTCCCATCCCTCGTAATGTGCATTTTGCGTCTCAGTTCAAGAGGTGTTCTATGTCTCATTCTGTGAGTCGATCGTTATTTTCTCGATCTTCAAGAAGATCGATTCTTCTAGAGTTTCCTTGTTCTCGTTGTCATGTTGGATGGAGTTCTCAGAGCAAGACGTCGAGACAAAGATGATGATCGAATCAACGTTCTTATGGAATGCGACCTGGATCGAGAAGATTGTGTTAGTTTGCATCCTTTCCCTTCATCTTACCCTACGCTTGAATCTCGGGACGAGATTCTTGTTTAGTGGGGGTGAGTTGTCACATCCCTAGCTTCTGGTTTAGCACTAGACTAGCTCCATGTGTGCATCATGTCTAAATTTGAAAGAAACTTGAAATGGGGATTGATTAAACCCTAGCACCAGAAAGAATTCAATAGGATGAAATAAAAATCTTTTCAAGAACCCAAAATGCCCTTTAAAAATGTTCATGATTTTTGATAAAGGTGAAAACCTCTGCCAAAAATCATCAGCATAATTCTTGGCCATTTATGGATTTTTGAATTAACCCATATTATATTTGAATTGGGGCATTTGAATTTTATAAATATTTTAAATGCTCCAAATATTCTGAAATCACTTGAGGGCCTCTGGATTAATTCAGTTAGTGCCCATAATTATGTTCAGAATTTAATAAAATGATTTAGTTCTTAAACTAAATCAAAACAGAGAGGAAATAAATAGAAAACTGAAACAAAAGAAAAGGACATAAAACCTACCCGCACTTACCTGGCGCTCACCTGGGCAGCCCACCTGGCCTGTCCACTTGGCGGCCCAGCCCACCAGGGGCACCGCTATCTTCAACCTCTGCCTACTGGCAGAGGCGTGCCGACGCGCGCGCGATCGCCGTGGCCACCTCCCTGTCTGCTTCCTCCTTTCCCGGCCCTTTTCTCGCGACGCCCAGGAGATGTGGACGAAGCCTCGAACCGACCCCCTTCTCCTCTGGTCACTCACCCCCTTCTCCCCGCTCGATCTCGAGCTCGGCCAAACGAGCTCATCGCCGCCTTCCACTGCCACCGCGGCCGCTGGCCCTCCCTCGCCCTACCGACCCGCCCAGAAGAAACGCAACATCGTATTCACCATATACGAGGAGCCACGCGATGCCAGGCGCCCCGCATCGCCGGCTACCTCATCTTCTTCCTCCTCTGCCGCCGGAGATCGCCACCGACCTCCCGTCGTCACCAACCCCTCCCCGAGCACGCCGAGGCCTTCGTTCAACTAGCTGTGAGCTGCTGTGTCTTTCCCCCTCCTCCGCGAGCTCATTCCTGTCCTGTAACCGCCGATTCCACCGGAGCCGCGAGCTCGGCTCCGCCGGCCATGTTGCCGCCGTGGCCACCGTCACCTAGAGCTACAACCGAGCGCACAGCTGTGCTCAGCGCAATACCAGAAGCCCAAAACCCCCTCCAGTTGCTCCTGCCATGTGCTGCAACGCCTTTTTTGCCGAGGTCCGAACTCCGGCCACCGCGGTTGTCATCATCGCCGTCGTTCCCGGCCTCCCCGCACCCAACCGCCTGCACCACTGGATGCGGTGCACCTCCAGCTCACCGTAGAACCCAACCGCGGCCTAAACGGTGCCCTGTAGCGCGAACCCGCGTGTCTCCGCCGCGGTTTGTGACACCGACGGCTAAACGCCAGCGAGCTGACGTGGCGTCATTTTCCTGAGGTTAATTACTGCGTTAACCTCGCCCTATGTCACTGACAAGCAGACCCCACCACTCTAATTAACCACGGGGTAACCCTTGTTTACTTTTACCCTAACCACTTTAGGCCCACGTGTCAGCTTTGACCAAGCTGACGTGGCTGTTGACTGGGCCCACATGTCTGTGACCCTAACCAGCCCTAAGACACTGACTATTGGGTCCCATGCGTCAGGTTTGACCTGGGTCAACCCAGTTGGCCTGCTGACGCAATGCTGCTGTCATGCTGACGCAGTAATGGTTTTATGGATTTAAAATAATTCAGAAAATTCCAGAAAATTAGCAAAACTTCTAAAATTCATAGTAAATCAACCGTAGCTCCAAATAAAATAAGTTATATATGAACAATGATCAGAAAAACCAATCTATCCATCTGTACTGGTTTCATGCATGTTGGAACAACTTATGGCTGCTGTTTAGGCCAAATCATATAAATGGCATTTAAACCCTCACATATGGACTTTGAATTTGAACCTAAGGTTCAAACCAACTCCATTTAACATGTTGCTAGTTGCATTAGCTCAAAACACAACATATTGACATGTCATGATCATGCATCATATTGTGCATTGCATTGATTGTGTTTCTCTGTTGCCGGTATTTGTCCCCTCTCGATAGACGTGGTTCTGACGATGAGTTCGATGACACTAATGAAGAGATATACTATCTTCGGAAATGCCAGGCAAGCAAAACCCCCTTGTTCATTCCGATACAATCCCACTCTCTCGCTCCTGCTCTCCTTTACTGCATTAGGACAACAACGATTCAACTGTTACTTGCTGCGGTAGTTGAACCCCATTATCCTCTGCATGACCTGTCATTGCCACAGTAAATAGATGAAACCCACTAGCATGAGTAGGAGTTGTTTGAGACCTGATGTGCCTACTCATTCATGCTTGTTTTTCATGCCTGCTACTTCTTAGAGTTGAGTCAGGTCTGATTCATCGGGGATGAATTGGAACAGTGATGAACATGTCCTACTGTGTGTGAGCTAAGTGTGTGAACACGATTTGGTAAAGGTAGCGGTGAGAGGCCATGTAGGAGTACATGGTGGGTTGTCTCATTGAAACCGTCCTTAGGAACTGGGTTATGTGTTTGTGATCCATGAACAGCTACTACCACGTATTGGGCCCAAAACCAATGGACCCTCTCGACTTATTAACTGCCCTTGTCCCTTGTCCAGGAGTTGCAACTAGTTTCTGGTGTTTGTAGGATATGTGTTGGCGGCCGTGCGTAGCGCTGACCCTAGGGGTGGGATATGATGCGGTAGATACACCGTGGCACGGTGTACCGGGCGCCCGTTTGGTGTCTCGGGAACCCTGCACACATCGTTTGGGGCTGTGAGCGAAACTCCGGCCGGATCTCCTCGCGGATGGAACCCGAATAGGCGATAAACCTCGACTAGAGACTTGTGTGGTTAGTCAGGTCGTGGCCGACTCCCTCGCCAGGCTTCCGCTTGAAGGTTGCCGAGATACACGACGTGTACATGGTGGTAAGTGGCGAGAGCGTGTGTGAAGAAGTACACCCCTGCAGGGTTATAAATGATCTATTCGAATAGCCGTGTCCGCGGTAAAGGACTTCTGGGTTGCCTATAACAGTTCATAGACAAGTGAAAGTGGATACTCTAAAACTCGCAAGATAAGTGTGAGTGCTATGGATGGCCTTCTCGTAGGGAGACGGGAGCGGATACATAGTGGTGTATTGAATGGTGAATATGTGGACTCGTGTGCGCCACATCAAAAGAGTTGCTTGTAGTCGTAGTTCAGGTTAGCCACTGAGTCAAAGCTGGCTTGCTGTAGTTAAACTCCACCACCCCCTTGTAGATACCGATGCATATGTAGTTAGTTCTGATGTAAGTCTTGCTGGGTACATTTGTACTCACGTTTGCTTAATTTATGTTTTGCAGAGAGACTTCAGTCTCGCTAGTAGTTCCGCGTGGACTTTGACGTTTAGCTTGATACCTCAGCTACGATCTTGTGCCCTCGGCAGGATCTGGTAGATAGTTAGGCTTCTCAGCCTTTTTCATTTGTAGATGTCTGTACTCAGACATGTTAGCTTCCGCATGTGCTTTGATTTGTATGCTCTGAATGATGGGTCATGAGACCCATGTTTGTAATATCTCGCTCCTCGGAGCCTATTGAGTAAATACTTGAGTCGTAGAGTCTTGTTGTAATGCCATGTTGAATTTACACATATCGAGCATATTGTGTGTATGATTGAAATGCTTGGTATGTGTGGGATCCGATAATCTAGTTGTTTATCCTTGGCAGCCTCTCTTATGCGGAAATGTAGTCTAGTGCTTCCTTGAGCCATAGTAGTCCGCTACAGCCCGGTTCACCGGAGTCCTGCTAGCCCAGCACTACTGCTCAGGACACTTGACTGGCCGGCATGTGTTTCACTTCGTTCCTGTGTCTGTCCCTTCGGGGAAATGTCACGCGGTGACATCCGGAGTCCTGCCTAGCCTGCTACAGCCCGGTTTACCGGAGTCCTGTTAGCCCAGTGCTACAGCCCGGATTCACACGCTGCTGACTGACATGCTCGAAGTTGATTCATGTATGCTTATCTCCATGGGTTAGTGCCGCTTTGGGTTCACAACTAGCCATGTCGGCCCGGGTTCTTTGTCATATGGATGCTAGTGACACTATCATATACGTGAGCCAAAAGGCGCAAACGGTCCCGGACCATGGTAAGGCGACACCCATGGGAATACCGTGCGTGAGGCCGCAAAGTGATATGAGGTGTTACCAGCTTGATCGATGTGACTTGGAATCGGGGTCCTGATAGCGTTGGTATCAGAGCCTGACTGCCCGTAGGATTGCCAAGCCAAACTGGTCGAAGTTGAGTCTAGAAATGCTTTAGTTATATAAGGGAATTGATTGTGGAAGGGAACGTAAGGCTCTTTTTACTCCTTTACCTCATGGCCTTCTTATCTGAGTCACCCTCTTATCTTCTACGGGAATTAAGAACTAGGCTTCTCTTCTATCTCTCAGGATGACGTGTTACTAAACCGTAGTTGCCTAGGATTGTTGAGTTCAAGCCTCAGTTCAGTTCCTACTACTTTCATATGTCATAGCTGGCCTTAGAACTTTGATATTGTGATGTTGAGTGGTCATGCCACCATTTTGCAGGATGTCTCAAACCATTTTGAGCATTTACATCCGTTATGTTGTCCGAGTCATCCCAGGTTTCTAAATAATCTGATGCATTTGTAAATTCCTTCTTCCCGTTCTCGATGTTCCTTTGGTCAGAATAAGCACACTAATCGGTGAGTTGAGGTACTCTGTTGCCTCGACATATATGTTGGAGCTATTATTACGACCCTAGGTGTTTTAGGGAGTCACCTAGTAATCTAGCCATGTTTTGTGTTCCGGTGTGATGATTCTGGCCACCATTCTCGAAAGCATCCCGTGATGCCATTTAGTAGTAGGTATTCTATTCCTGGGTTCTTGAACCCGAGATTCACCCTACTTACCTCCTGTTGATAGTGTTTGCTCGTTCCTTTAGGATATTAGTAACCTTGCGACAGTCCTCGAGGTTCGTGATATTTCGTTCTTCCAAATACCATGAACCATTAAGGCAGAAGTTCCTTGAACCAAAATATCACAATCAGAGTACTCTTGAGGAGTTCTCCATTCATAATTGTGATTCTGCCAGTTCTACCTTCCTGCATGGGTTATCTGGAAGAAACCTGTTGAACTTGGTTCGACATACTAATCTATGCATCCACAACTGAGAAAGATATACGTCCTCTTGAGTTGTCCCTCTTCATTTGTATTCCGACCATCGCCTATCAATTGATAGTCAGGATTAATTGTGCATCCGTGTTATCGATGCTTATTATTCTTGTGGTCCGTTAAGCTATTCTATTTCAGAATAACTAGGAGAAACAAACTCCAGTACCTCATCCATATCCAGGATTGGGTCAAAGTAGTTGTGTTCTGCAGATCAAATGCCAATCCAGCTTTTGCTCTGTTCTACCCTGGAGTATTACCCCCTTTATGTCAGGATTGTCATGAGAATTGCACCATCTCTCATGAATTCTTAACGCAGTGATACTTCTTGCCATCATTTTTTATTCCTCGGTCCCGTGTTGTCGCAACCGGAATGCCGGCAAGTGAACCATGATGTGTGAAATCAATACTCCTAGCAACCGTGTTGCTCGGTAGTTAATGGACACTAATATCATTCTTAGCGTGTTGGTTATCGAAACACTATTCTAGGATTGATCATGCTACCTAGTCCTTATTTCCGGTGCACTATTCGATCAATGAGTTAGGATTATTCAACCCCTTGCTTATTTGATCATATCGTCTTACTCTGAAAAGCAAGATTGTTCTCGAGCTTAGTAGCATATCGGTGGTTCGTGATGTTCCGAATATCTTCTCGGAAGTATTACCAGGTTGTCACTTGACCGCTATGTTGAGTTCGTGATCATGTTGGTTTTCCTCCAAACCACCCATTCTCCAACAATCTGTGTTGGATACCCCTGAGCTAGTTGGTTAAGCCAAACAACAACTTGGAGAGTTGGAAGATAAAAGCTTAATCCACTTAGTTCATTCCAAAGGGATATCCTTGTGTTTGTGTGTTAGTTGAAGAAATATGATATCTTCATTGATTGTTCCTCGTGATCGGTTGTTGGATCTGTTGTCTTGTCAAAACTTTGATTTGAGTGTGGGCTATCCTCAAATCAAATCAGTACCAATGATATTCGTAATGTTGTCTTACTCTTGGTTGACTCCTCGAGCATACACCATTACATCTTTTGGTCTAACCAATACTATCACTTTGTTCACATAATGGTGGAAGTCCAGTGATATGGAAATTCTGCCGAGTTGCTATTGAGCCCATCAGCAGCATTTTGTCTCCTCCATGATTTGTGTTGAACATCCAGCTAGTGTTGGAAACTTGTGTAAGCATTTTCTTCATGCCCCGTTCATGAAGTATATGGATGAAAGAAGTGACTTCCTTTGATTCACGTGCATTTGATGTAAGCTGCCGCCGTAAACCCTAGGAAGTTTGTTTTTGCATTCTCTGGAATCATCCTAAGTCAGTCATGCATGTGCGAAGTATTCCATGGTTTGATAGGCTCGCTACCTCCACTCCATGTGTAATTCCTAACACACCAAGCCACTGATTGACTTGTTCAAGGAAAAGAAGTCTAGCGCGCGTAAAGACTTCGAAATCCTTGATGATGGATCCTAACCTGAACTCGATAGTGTTCTATTATAAGACTACTACGTGGTCATGCTTGTCTTGGACAGCATGTTCACAGGTTTGTAGCAGAACCAGCTCATGTTTTGGAGCATGCTATCGTAGTTCATTTTCCTGAGAATCTCGCAACGTCATCTCTTCGGTTAGTATTGCAAATTTTCTTTTCCAGACATGCTGTCTGAAATGTCCTATTACCAACCAGATCTAAATATCAGACAGATATGATGGTTGGAACTAGTCCAAGATCTATGATGTAGGTTCCGACAAGGTTGATGTTGGTCGACACACCTAGCCGGAAGATCTATCATTGTAGTATCTTGATTGAGCTATTTGACCATCTTCTCCATGAGGATTTAGTGCAACATACTACAAGTTGTTCCTTATGGATCCTTGTGCTCCCAATTTCTTCGATTATGCTATAACCATTCAAACGGTGGAATCACTCTCGTTGAGTTATTCCCAGTTACCAGAATCATTCCCAGCATTTGCATTTTGTTTGCAGCTTGCACCTCAGTAACTACTGTTTAGGATCATCTTCAAAAGTGGTCCTACTATGGGTTCCATCCATCCCCGATGATAAGCAAAATAATCCATTGTGTTGTCTTCAACAAGGTAGTCCACATTATCCATTCTGGTATGAGTATGCCATTCCTTCGAATTCGTTCACATGATCGATTGTGATTGCCTTAGGCTGGTATAAGGAGTTCCAATGATCTTTGCATCCAAAGTAATTCTTTTTACCACTTAAGGGAATAATTCTACGAGTCACCTCCCCCAAGGTGTTCCGTTATGGAACCATGGAAATTATTTCCTCGCTATCTTGAAACCATGCACCATCCTACTCCAGCGTGGGATTGTTGCCCACCAAATTGAACCTCCGTCATCTCTTTCTTCCATCCCTCGTAATGTGCATTTTGCGTCTCAGTTCAAGAGGTGTTCTATGTCTCATTCTGTGAGTCGATCATTAGTTTCTCGATCTTCAAGAAGATCGATTCTTCTAGAGTTTCCTTGTTCTCGTTGTCATGTTGGATGGAGTTCTCAGAGCAAGACGTCGAGACAAAGATGATGATCGAATCAACGTTCTTATGGAATGCGACCTGGATCGAGAAGATTGTGTTAGTTTGGGTCCTTTCCCTTCATCTTACCCTACGCTTGAATCTCGGGACGAGATTCTTGTTTAGTCGGGGTGAGTTGTCACATCCCTAGCTTCTGGTTTTGCACTAGACTAGCTCCATGTGTGCATCAAGTCTAAATTTGAAAGAAACTTGAAATGGGGATTGTTTAAACCCTAGCACCAGAAAGAATTCAATAGGATGAAATAAAAATCTTTTCAAGAACCCAAAATGCCCTTTAAAAATGTTCATGATTTTTGATAAAGGTGAAAACCTCTGCCAAAAATCATCAGCATAATTCTTGGCCATTTATGGATTTTTGAATTAACCCATATTATATTTGAATTGGGGCATTTGAATTTTATAAATATTTTGAATGCTCCAAATATTCTGAAATCACTTGAGGGCCTCTGGATTAATTCAGTTAGTGCCCATAATTATGTTCAGAATTTAATAAAATGATTTAGTTCTTAAACTAAATCAAAATAGAGAGGAAATAAATAGAAAACTGACACAAAAGAAAAGGACATAAAACCTACCCGCACTTACCTGGCGCTCACCTGGGCAGCCCACCTGGCCTGTCCACATGACGGCCCAGCCCATAAGGGGCACCACTATCTTCAACCTCTGCCTACTGGCAGAGGCGTGTCGACGCGCGCGCGATCGCCGTGGCCACCTCCCTGTCTGCTTCCTCCTTTCCCGGCCCTTTTCTCGCGACGCCCAGGAGACGTGGACGAAGCCTCGAACCGACCCCCTTCTCCTCCGGTCACTCACCCCCTTCGCCCCGCTCGATCTCGAGCTTGGCCGAACGAGCTCATCGCCGCCTTCCACTGCCACCGCGGCCACTGGCCCTCCCTCGCCCTACCGACCCGCCCAGAAGAAACGCAACATCGTATTCACCATATACGAGGAGCCACGCGATGCCAGGCGCCCCGCATCGCCGGCTACCTCATCTTCTTCCTCCTCTGCCGCCAGAGATCGCCATCGACCTCCCGTCGTCACCAACCCCTCCCCGAGCACGCCGAGGCCTTCGTTCAACTAGCTGTGAGCTGCTGTCTTTCCCCCTCCTCCGCGAGCTCATTCCTGTCCTGTAGCCGCCGATTCCACCGGAGCCGCGAGCTTGGCTCCGCCGGCCATGTTGCCGCCGTGGCCACCGTCACCTAGAGCTACAACCGAGCGCACAGCTGTGCTCAGCGCAATACCAGAAGCCCAAAACCCCCTCCAGTTGCTCCTGTCGTGTGCTGCAACACCTTTTTTGCCGAGGTCCGAACTCCGGCCACCGCGGTTGTCATCATCGCCGTCGTTCCCGGCCTCCCCGCACACAACCGCCTGCACCACTGGATGCGGTGCACCTCCAGCTCACCGTAGAACCCAACCGCGGCCTAAACGGTGCCCTGTAGCGCGAACCCGACGTGTCTCCGCCGCGGTTTGTGACACCGACGGCTAAACGCTGGCGAGCTGACGTGGCGTCATTTTCCTAAGGTTAATTACTGTGTTAACCTCGCCCTGTGTCACTGACAGGCAGACCCCACCACTCTAATTAACTATGGGGTAACCCCTGTTTACTTTTAACCTAACCACTTTAGGCCCACGTGTCAGCTTTGACCAAGCTGATGTGGCTGTTGACTGGGCCCACATGTTTGTGACCCTAACCAGCCCTAAGACACTGACTGTTGGGTCCCATGCGTCAGGTTTGACCTGGGTCAACCCAGTTGGCCTGCTGACGCAATGCTGCTGTCATGCTGACGCAGTAATGGTTTTATGGATTTAAAATAATTCAGAAAATTCCAGAAAATTAGCAAATCTTCTAAAATTCATAGTAAATCAACCGTAGCTCCAAATAAAATAAATTAAATATGAAAAATGATCAGAAAAATCCAATCTATCCATCTGTACTGGTTTCATGCATGTTGGAACAACTTATGGCTGCTGTTTAGGCCAAATCATATAAATGGCATTTAAACCCTCACATATGGAGTTTGAATTTGAACCTAAGGTTCAAACCAACTCCATTTAACATGTTGCTAGTTGCATTAGCTCAAAACACAGCATATTGACATGTCATGATCATGCATCATACTGTGCATTGCATTGATTGTGTTTTCCTTCTTTGTTGCCGGTATTTGTCCCCTCTCGATAGACGTGGTTCTGACGATGAGTTCGATGACACTAATGAAGAGATATACTATCTTCGGAAATGCCAGGCAAGCAAAACCCCCTTGTTCATTCCGATACAATACCACTCTCTCGCTCCTGCTCTCCTTTACTGCATTAGGACAACAACGATTCAACTGTTACTTGCTGCGGTAGTTGAACCCATTATCCTCTGCATGACCTGTCATTGCCACAGTAAATAGATGAAACCCACTAGCATGAGTAGGAGTTCTTTGAGACCTGATGTGCCTACTCATTCATGCTTGTTTGTCATGCCTGCTACTTCTTAGAGTTGAGTCAGGTCTGATTCATCGGGGATGAATTGGAACAGTGATGAACATGTCCTACTGTGTGTGAGCTAAGTGTGTGAACACGATTTGGTAAAGGTAGCGGTGAGAGGCCATGTAGGAGTACATTGTGGGTTGTCCCATTGAAACCGTCCTTAGGAACTGGGTTCTGTGTTTGTGATCCATGAACAGCTACTACCACATATTGGGCCCAAAACCAATGGACCCTCTCGACTTATTAACTGCCCTTGTCCCTTGTCCAGGAGTTGCAACTAGTTTCTGGTGTTTGTAGGATATGTGTTGGCCGCCGTGCGTAGCGCTGACCCTAGGGGTGGGCTGTGATGCGGTAGATACACCGTGGCACGGTGTACCGGGCGCCCGTTTGGTGTCTCGGGAACCCTGCACACATCGTTTGGGGCTGTGAGCGAAACTCCGGCCGGATCTCCTCGCGGATGGAACCCGAATAGGCGATAAACCTGGACTAGAGACTTGTGTGGTTATACAGGTCGTGGCCGACTCCCTCGCCAGGCTTCCGCTTGAAGGTTGCCGAGATACACGACGTGTACATGGTGGTAAGTGGTGAGAGCCTGTGTGAAGAAGTACACCCCTGCAGGGTTATAAATGATCTATTCGAATAGCTGTGTCCGCGGTAAAGGACTTCTAGGTTGCCTATAACAGTTCATAGACAAGTGAAAGTGGATACTCTAAAACTCGCAAGATAAGTGTGAGTGCTATGGATGGCCTTCTCGTAGGGAGACGGGAGCGGATACATAGTGGTGTATTGAATGGTGAATATGTGGACTCGTGTGCGCCACCTCAAAAGAGTTGCTTGTAGTCGTAGTTCAGGTTAGCCACTGAGTCAAAGCTGGCTTGCTGTAGTTAAACTCCACCACCCCCTTGTTGATACCGATGCATATGTAGTTAGTTCTGATGTAAGTCTTGCTGGGTACATTTGTACTCACGTTTGCTTAATTTATGTTTTGTAGAGAGACTTCAGTCTCACTAGTAGTTCCGCGTGGACTTTGACGTTTAGCTTGATACCTCAGCTACGATCTTGTGCCCTCGGCAGGATCTGGTAGATAGTTAGGCTTCTCAGCCTTTTTCATTTGTAGATGTCTGTACCCAGACATGTTAAGCTTCCGCATGTGTTTTGATTTGTATGCTCTGAATGATGGGTCATGAGACCCATGTTTGTAATATCTCGCTCCTCGGAGCCTATTGAGTAAATACTTGAGTCGTAGAGTCTTGTTGTGATGCCATGTTGAATTTACACCTATCGAGCATATTGTGTGTATGATTGAAATGCTTGGTATGTGTGGGATCCGATAATCTAGTTGTTTATCCTTGGCAGCCTCTCTTATGGGGAAATGTAGTCTAGTGCTTCCTTGAGCCATAGTAGTCCGCTACAGCCCGGTTCACCGGAGTCCTGCTAGCCCAGCACTACTGCTTAGGACACTTGACTGGCCGACATGTGTTTCACTTTGTTCCTGTGTCTGTCCCTTCGGGGAAATGTCACGCGGTGACATCCGGAGTCCTGCCTAGCCTGCTACAGCCCGGTTTACCGGAGTCCTGTTAGCCCAGTGCTACAGCCCGGATTCACACGCTGCTGACCGACATGCTCAAAGTTGATTCATGTATGCCTATCTCCATGGGTTAGTGCCGCTTTGGGTTCACAACTAGCCATGTCGGCCCGAGTTCTTTGTCATATGGATGCTAGCGACACTATCATATACGTGAGCCAAAAGGCGCAAACGGTCCCGGACCATGGTAAGGCGACACCCGTGGGAATACCGTGCATGAGGTCGCAAAGTGATATGAGGTGTTACCAGCTAGATCGATGTGACTTGGAATCGGGGTCCTGACAGTTGCGCCATGGTGTTCGGACGGTTGTAGTATTCGTCGTTGGTTGTGTACCGTAGCGCGCTTCCTAGATCCATAGATAGATCTGGTCACACCGGATTTTTGACGCAAGTTCTCACGTGAATCGTGTGTTGACTTATGCGTGACTTTGTTAGCTGCTCTATCGCGTTCACAGGGTGGTGGATCCGGTCGGTTGGCCATATCACCTTTCGGCTATATGGGCTCTAAGGCCTCATCGTCGAATTCCGGTAATAGTTTGTGCTTTGGATAGCTATTTTGATGGTAACTTCCACCATACATTGTTACTTTGTTCCACTTGCTGTTGAGCGTATCTTGTGCGACCTTGAGCCTTTGCTTCTGTTTCTTCAGGCTCCTCGCTATAGCAATAAGCCTTCTGCGGAGGTTTTCTTGCTCCAAGTGTGTTTCCGGATGATGTGTGCATCTTCGTCCGGACTGTTTTCTTCCCTAGACGGGGATTGATGAGGTTTATCTTTGGCGTCATCGTGTTCGCACGTCAGATCCATACTATGTGTGCAGTTTGCATCTTGATCGTGTTCTGCCACCGGGGTGGTGCAGTTGTTGTTTCTTCTAGAGTCACGTGGACTATTATTATCGTTGTTGTTTCTATGGCGGGACTTAGAGCGGTGCCGTTGACGTTGGCGCTTGGGTTGCTTGGAGGGTGCATCCTCCGTTGTCTCTTCGCCATTGCCCTCTCTGGGTGCATCCACCATGTATACGTCATGTGATGAAGTAGCGGTCCAGCGTCCTATGGGCAGTGGTTCTGGTTTGTCTCCTGCATCGTCGTCCATACCGTTGATGTCTTCAGAGTCGAAGTCGAGCATGTCGGTTAAGTCGTCGACAGTGGCTACTAAGTGGGTGGTGGGTGGGCAGCGAATTTCTTCGTCGTCCGCATCCCATTCTAGCCGGACATAGTTCGGCCAAGGTTCTTCTGACAGGGAGAGAGACCTGAATGAATTTAGCACATCTCCGAAAGGTGAGTGCTGAAAGATATCTGCGGAGGTGAACTCCATTGTCGGTGCCCCATCGGATTCGACAGGCACGGATGTAGGCGGCCCGGAGTCCGTGGCCGGGGATAAATCCAGTGGTTCGGTGACACGGCTCTCATAAGGGGTGAAGTCAGTATCTGGTTCTATCGCCACTGAGAGTGCGGCCTCCATGGTGGGGTCCATCCCTCTACTTTCGGATGGCGTGATTTGCTCCCGGTAAAAGGCCGGAGTAGCTGCGGATGCGATCTCCCGAACACTTTCCGATGGCAGAGTTATGTCTTGCTCGTCGCGACTGTGCAGCGCGTCTGGCATGGGCTCGAATCCATCGAAGATCAAGTCTCCGCGGATGTCGACCGTGTAGTTCAAGTTTCCAAATCTGACCTGATGGCTAGGGGCATAGCTTTCGATCTGCTCCAGATGGCCAAGCAAATTGGCCCGTAGTGCGAAGCCGCCGAATACGAAGATCTGTCCATGGAGGAAAGCCTGACCCTGGATCGCATTGCTAGCGATAATCGAAGGAGCCATCAAGACTTATGATGATGACACAGAGGAACCCTCAACGAAAGCACCAATGTCGATGTCAAAACCGGCGGATCTCGGGTAGGGGGTCTCGAACTGTGCGTCTAAGGCGGATGGTAACAGGAGGCAGGGGACACGATGTTTTCAAAACTTGCATTCGTCCGGGTTCTCCGAGTTCTCTCCGTTGTCCGTTCTGAGCCCAACCACACATGCACGCGCCCGCGGCATGTCCGAAATAGTATTTTATAAATGGCCGAAAAATGTTCTCGGAATGGGTTGAAAGTTGGCATGCAGTGTTTTCATGTTGTTAGTAGGTCGCCCGCCAAGTTTCATCGCATTCGGAGTTTGTTTGATGCCCCAATGGATAAATATAGCTGCAATAGTAGATGGTCTAACGTCGGACGTTTTCGGTCTCCGGAAACTGTTGTCGGGCCCTCTGTCTCTTCTCTCCTCTCAGCCTCGCCACAGCCCACCAAGTCCATCCACCTACCCCTATTCGCGTCCGATGCGATCTCACGGTCCGAAAAACCCTCTCTGCGCAGTGCACCGAACCCCTCGCGCGTGTCCGGAAGTTGTCCCAAACCCGACCCGGGGAGTTGTCACCGTTCGACTCAGAACATCCCCAAACGTCTACAAAACGTCTCCGTTTTCTTAATTGGGCTCCCTAACCTATTTATCCGAAACCGTCCGATTTGGATCGGAGGGTCCAAACATAATCCCTTTGTCCCTATTTATAGATCAACCCCTACCCAAATCAGATCAAACCCTAAAATTTAGGAGCCTTGTCCCATCGATCCCTCTCGGCCGCCCCCACTATTCCCCTCTGGATTCAGATCCACCCACTCTCCCTCGTTTTCCCCAGCGAGCCAACCAACGCAGCGCAACGCCCCTCCTTCTCCTGCAACACTGCCTCGTCCTCCCCTGCGTCTCATCACCATGGGGCTCCCGCTCGGGAGGAGCACCAGAGCACGCCCGGAGCCGCATCGACAATGGCCAGGCCATGCCCTGCTTCCTTCTCTATCCCTCTGGTTCTCCCTCTCCCTCCGGTCTCAAAACTGTATTGTTGTCTCTGTTTACGCAAGACGCCATGGGGGCACCGCCTCCGCTTCTGGTTCGCCACCAGGCTATTGCTCCCCTGCCTCGCTAGCCTCCGATGGTGCCGGCCACCTCTCCGAGCAGAGTAGTCGGACCTCTTCTACAGCCGAGCCCCCTCCCTCGCGCGCCCGTCTCCTCTCGCCGATTTGCCTCGTGTCAGAGTTGACCCACGCCAAGTCCCTACTGCCGCGCCTTTGCCAAGTCCCCATCGCCGGCCCCTGCTTCTACTGCATCGGGAAGCTGCAGTTCCAGCAGAGATGGACGAGCTCCTGGATCCGCCCGCCTCCGCCAGTCCCTGACCTCACCGGAGCCGCTTCCCGCAGTGCCGTCATCCTCATCGCCGGCAACCGCTGTGCCCGCAAGTCCCTCTACTTCCCTGCTCCAAATCAAGTGTCGGGCGTCGCTGCCTCCCCACGTGTAGTCCCGGTGTCCCTAGCGCCTCCGCAAGCCGTTCCGTCTTGCCGTCTCCGGACCCTGCTCGCCGGAGCCGTGCCTTCCCTCATGCCCGCGAGCCCGCGTCGACCATCTCCCTCGCTGGCAACAACGAACCAGGGCGGCCATGGCCCCTGCTTCGAACGAACGGGCACAGCCACGCTATGCGTTGACCATGCCCCAGCCCAGATCCGCCGGCCCAAGAGGCCCATGGGTGAGCAGCACCTCCCTCCAGCCCTTTGTGCCTATTGGGCCTGTTCAATTTCCAGCCCGTTATGATTTTTTTCAGTTCAGGAGGATTTTTCCTAATATTTCAGAGAGTGCAGTTTGCAGAAAACCCCTTGAACTTCATGCATATTTAAACTCACAAACTAAGCATCACATGTAAAAACTTAATATATGAAACTTGCTTAGAATTTTGTGCAGATTAATAATATGCCATTTTCAATCATGTTTAAAATGTCTAAATTGTTGTTTGCTTTAATTTGCCCCTATGCCATGCTGAAATGTTTTCTTTCATAACTAAATAACAGTAGCTCCAAATTTAATAAACTTTATATGTAAATGGGGTAGAAAAATGCCTAGCTTAACATGATGCACTCATCTAGCATGTTTAACAACTCTAAAATTATGTTTAGGGCAGAACAGTACCAAACCTAATATATGCATATGAGGAGTTTCCGGACTTGTTGTTTTGTTGTTCCGGCCTCATTTAAACTTGCCGAGATTAGATAGTTTCATCATGCTCCACCTCTTGCCATGCTAACAACATTTAACCTTTTGGGTACATAAACGAGAGAGAACTAAATAAGTCATGTGGTGTTTTCTTCATTATGCAACTCCGTTGCATAATGAGCTCCACTTAAGTTGTAGGATTGTTTGTGCACTTTGCCATGCCATGCTTCATTAAACTGGACATGCATCATACTTGGTTTTGCATCATGCCATGCTTATGTGATGGTTGTTTACTATGTTGTGTGCTTCTTTCCGGTGTTGCTTCTTCGGGTTGGTTCCGATAACGTCGCGTTTGTGAGGATCCATTCGACTACGTCCGTTTGACTTCTTCATGGACTCGTTCTTCTTCCTTGCGGGATCTCGGGCAAGATGACCATACCCTCGAAATCACTTCTATCTTTGCTTGCTAGTTTCTCGCTCTTTTGCTATGCCTATGCTGCGATACCTACCACTTGCTTATCATGCCTCCTATATTGTTAAACCAAGCCTCTAACCCACCTTGTCCTAGCAAACCGTTGTTTGGCTGTGTTACCGCTTTCCTCAGCCCCTCTTATAGCGTTGTTAGTTGCAGGTGAAGATTGGAGCTTGTTCCATGTTTGGAACATGGATATTTTGTTGGGATATCACAATATCTCTTATTTTATTAATGCATCTATATACTTGGTAAAGGGTGGAAGGCTCGGCCTTATGCCTGGTGTTTTGTTCCACTCTTGCCGCCCTTGTTTCTGTCATATCAGTGTTATGTTCCCCGATTTTGCGTTCCTTACGCGGTTGGGTTATAATGGGAACCCCTTGACAGTTCGCCTTGAATAAAACTCCTCCAGCAATGACCAACCTTGGTTTTACCATTTGCACTAACAACCTACCACCTTCCCTTGGGTTCTACAGACTCAAGGGCCATCTTTATTTTAACCCCCCCAGGCCAGTGCTTCTCTAAGTGTTGGTCCGAACTGAGCTGCCTGTGGGGCCACCTTGGGGAAACTTGAGGGATGGTTTTACTCGTAGCTAGTCTCATCTGAGTGTGACCTGAGAACGAGATATGTGCAACTCCTATCGGGATTTGTCGGCACATTCAGGCGGTGTTGCTGGACTTGTTTTACCATTGTCGAGGATGTCTTGTAACCTGGATGCCGAGCCTGATCGGATTGTCTTGGGAGAAGGAATATCCTTCATTGACTGTGAGAGCTTGTGATGGGCTAAGTTGGGACACCCCTACAGGGTTTTGAACTTTCGAAAGCCGTGCCCGTGGTTATGGGCAGATGGGAATTTGTTAATGTCCGGTTGTAGAAAACCTGAAGTTGATCTTAATTAAAATACATCAATCGCGTGTGTAACCGTGATGGTCTCTTCTCGGCGGGGTCCGGGAAGTGAACACGGTGTTGGAGTTATGTTTGGCGTAGGTTTTTCTAGGATCATTTCTTGATCATAGTTTCTCGATCGTGCTTTGCCTTCTCTTCACGCTCTCATTTGCGTATGTTAGCCACCATATATGCTAGTCGCTTGCTGCAGCTCCACCTCATACCTTTTACCTTACCTATGAGCTTAAATAGTCTTGATCGCGAGGGTGTGAGATTGCTGAATCCCCGTGACTCACAGTTACTTCCAAAACCAGCTTGCAGGTGCCGTTGAACCGTGCAGATGACGAAACCAAGCTCAAGGAGGAGCTCGATGAAGATCTTGTCCTTTGTGTTGTTTCGTTCTAGTTGTTCAGTAGTGGAGCCCAGTTGGGGTCGATCGGGGATCTGTGTAGCATTTGGGGTAGTCTTCTTTTTATTTTTGGTTCCGTAGTCAGACCTTTGATTGTATCTGGATGATGTAATGCTTTGTTCATGTATTGTGTGAAGTGGCGATTGTAAGCCAACTATGTATCTCTTTCCCTTATGTATTACATGGGTTGTGTGAATATTACCTCACTTGCGACATTGCTTTCAATGCAGTTATGCCTCTAAGTCGTGCTTCGACACGTGGGAGATATAGCCGCATCGAGGGCGTTACAAGTTGGTATCAGAGCTTTCCTCGACCTTAGGAGCCCCCTGCTTGATCGAATCGCTGGCGTTGTTGAGTCTAGAAAAATGTTTTGAGTCATTTAGGAATTATATATATCGGAGAGTTAGGAATTGTTTTTACTCCTCAGTCCCTTCGTCGCTCTGGTGAGGCATCTTGACGTAGAGTTTTGACTCTTCTCTTCTTAAATTTCACTAATTTTTTTTAGGATCACGCGGGTATCTTGGAATTGTTCCGATGGTTTTGTGACGAGAACATTGTTCTTGGTGCCTCTTGAAATTTAGGGGTTGTGGCAGTGTCACGGGGAGTTGAGCTCCGAGGTGTTGTCGTCACAATTTTATCGTTGCAGTTCTGGAATACCTGAGTTTAGTTTCGCCGACATCGAAAATCTCTTTTGTGCAGTTGTTGGTGAGATAACCTCGACGCCACCCAGTACTGGGGCGGGAGTTCGGGAGTGCCATAACTCGTATAATGGATGCTTTTCGAAGGTTGAGGTAAATGATTTCCGAAGGTTTCTTGGTTATGTGTTGAAGGATGGATACAGCTGGATGTAGGATTTGCTAGTTTTGGGTGAGATATTATGCTTCCCCTGTATCCCGAACACCTGATTGCATAACCAGAAAGTTTCGGGAGTTTATAAGTGGGAATTCAAGTAGCTCTTCAGATATCTTTTGACAGGTGTATGATATGAACTTGGGGTTCGACGTCTAGTGGTCCGCCTATCCACGGTTGGTTTTACAGTGGTCTCGTTGTGTCTTAAAGAGTCCTTGGCTATGCCGACTCGGGGACGCTTCGTATGTCATGTGCACTGCCTTGTACATGATGGTGCTGTACGATCGAGCCCGTGTAGGCCCCACCACGAAAACTTCGGACGAAATCTCTATCATATGTTTGTTCCGGCCTATTCTGCAAGCCAATACTTTGTTTTGTTTTGAGTTGTGGTATTCGAGTTGCTTCGAAGTCAAATATTGATTCCATACCTTCCCCAAATGGTGTTCTCATACTCCGAGGTGAATACCAATCCTTCTTGATCATCAAGATTGTTTTGTCAATCCTTTTTCACCGGCGTGTTTCTCTTCAAGTGGATCCAATCATTTCAACATCAGTAAGATCAATTATCAGTTCTTCTCAACGGTGTTTGTTTCTTCCGTCTCCAAGTTGCCTTTGTTTTTCCCGCCCACCCACCCTTTTTCTTCAAGGACTCGGATTTCTTATTCAAGTATCCTTTTATTAATGGGAAGCTTCTCCATTCCTTTTCCGTCAATATTCTTATCCGGTGATTCTCAAGAAGATGCTAACGAAGCTTCAAGTTCGTCTCTCGTCACTCATTTTCTTCTCCGGTGGATTTAATTCAAGCTTTGGTATTGAGCATACTCCTTTTCTTTTTGCCCAATGCCTAATTATGCTGGTGCACCTCTTAATCTTCCCCGCTTGCTATTCTTTTGTTCCGGAGTGCTAAAGATATCTCAGAAGATTCGTGTTTCCACTCTTAATCCGTTCAAGCTATTTTGAGGATGTTATCTCATTCAAGCCTTTTAATTCAACCGGTGCAATCTCTCCTTTCATCATTTCAATGGTGTTTCTTTTGAGTGGGCCCTAACCCACATGTCTTTTCCCAGGATCTTACCTGACTCTTCTTATTTTTTCCAGAGCTATCCTCAAATTTCTTTTCGAAGTTTGACGTAAGAATGATTGTCATCAGTCAAATGCCTTTCTCCAAGATCTTTCATTTCTTTTCATCGTTGGCTCAACCTATTCGTTTTGATTCTTCCAGAGTGCCTAAATAAGTCATGATGGTATTTCTCATTGTCATTCTCAGTTTGGAAGACCGAAGAAGGTTCTCCTTTCAACCTTGCTCCATTCTCTTCAAGATTTGTCATTCGAGATTGTTGCCATCCTCTCATAATTGTTTTCGATTGTCAGAATTATTTTTCACCCATCCGGAGTAATTTAGGAGTCTTTTCAGTTCGATTCTCCGAAGGCCATCATTTCGGGATTATTCATTCTCAGCTTTCAGCTATCAGTCTCCAATTTTACCGGTGCTTCGTTCAAGTGATCTCTAATCGGCTCGTGATCTCTTCGTTCTCATGTATCTAAATCATCTCAAGCATCTTCGTTCATTTTATAATTCTTCCCGGTGTTTCTTTATCTTCTCTTCATTCATTTTCAATTCTTACAGTGGTTCTTCCAAGATTTTGTCTTCCTTCGTTCATCATATCAATTTATTCGTTGTTTCAACCCGACCGGTGGTTCATTGAAGACCTTCCCAAGTTTATGTTATATCTCTCTTAATTTTTTCTACAATAATAAGTAGTATGCCAAATCCATGGCCTGTCATCAATTTAATTGGTGAAGGATAAGCATAATGTAATTCTTATTCTGGTTTCGTCAAGTGAACTCAATTCCCTATTCCGGAGGCTCATCAAATTCTTGATCTCAATTGTTTCATCTTCTATTTTCCCGAAGTTCCTACCTCTCGCAATTATATCACCACGGAGCTCCATCTAAATCGGTACAAGGATTCACCTTGTGTTTTCAACTTCTATTTCTTTCTGTTTGATCATTCTTTTGTTTAACGGAGTTCTTCATGAAGGTTCTACATGATGGTTCATAAAGGATTTAATTCTTTCTCGAAGTGTTCATCAAGATTCTTTTCAGAGGAGCTCAAGCATTCTTCATCTTGCAATCCGGAGTGCAATCCTTTCTACCGTATCATTTCAGGTGGTATTATGTCATTCTTGATAATTTGAGTTCACGTTTCAGGATTCACATGTTGTTAAGAATGAGGTATTTGAAATCCATCAACTTCTTCGTTGGAATTATCTTGTGTCATTTTTCACCTAAAGCCTTCCCTAAGGATTGTTGCTATTTATGGTGTTTATAAATGACTCAAGTTCTTCTTTATCCTTCCAGTGAACAAGTTTTCTCGTCTCCTTGTTCTTATCAATCAATTTTTTTTCCCGTGAGTGGCAGGTTGTCACCTCATAATTTGAGATGTATTCCATAAGACCATATCAAGCGTATTCTTTTCGTTGTTGGTGTTCCAACAACTCCGCTCGACCCGTCTCCTAAGGATGCCTTATGAAGATCTTTTGTGGCATAAGTTGGCATTTTCTTAACATTCTCCTATTTCAATTATCTATCTTCTATTCTTTCGTTCCGGAGGCACTGCGATGTTGTTCTTTTCAACCTTCATCTTGTGTTGTCTAAGATCATGTCCTTTTCGTGCTTATCCATTTAACCGGAGTGTGGTGCCATTTTGCTCAAATTCTTTTCGCCTTATCAAGCCTTGCATATCTTTCCAACCGAAGTGCTGTTCGAATTTGTTCTTCCTTGTTACTCTTCCCTACCGGAGTGCTTTCAACTTTGTTCTTCTTCGTTGCATTCTTCTTTCAATGGATTAACCGTTTCAAGGCTCGTGGTTTCACTCGTTTGTCAAAGAAGAAACTTAGTTTTATCGCTTATCTTCCTCCACCGTTTTCCCTCTGGTGCCATTCTAAATCTCGGGACGAGATCCTCTCGTAGTGGTGGAGTGTTGTAACGCCCCAAGACCGATGTGCTAGGTGTCTTCGATTTATTCGCTGTTGTTGCCATGTCATTTGCTTGCTTGTTGCATTTCATCATGTCATCATGTGCATTGCATCATCATGTTTTCAAAACTTGCATTCGTCCAGGTTCTCCGAGTTCTCTCCGTTGTCCATTCAGAGCCCAACCACACTTGCACGCGCCCGCGGCATGTCCAAAATAGTATTTTATAAGTGGCCAGAAAATGTTCTCGGAATGGGTTGAAAGTTGTCATGCGGTGTTGTTATGTTGTTAGTAGGTTGCCTGCCAAGTTTCATCGCATTTGGAGTTCGTTTGATGCCCCAACGGATAAATATAGCGGCAATAGTAGCCGGTCTAACGTCAGACGTTTTCGGTCTCCGGAAACTGCTGCCGGGCCCTCTCTCTCTCTTCTCTCCTCTCAGCCTCGCCACATCCCACCTAGTCCATCCACCTACCCCTCTTCATGTCCGAAGTCGTCCGATGCGATCGCACGGTCCAAAAAACCCTCTTTGCGCAGTGCACCGAACCCCTCGCGCGTGTCCGGAAGTTGTCCCGAACCCGACCCGGGGAGTTGTCACCGTTGGACTTAGAACATCCCCAAACATCTACAAAACGTCTCCGTTTTCTTAATTGGGCTCCTTAACCTATTTATCCAAAACCGTCCGATTTTGATCGGAGGGTCCAAACGTAATCCTTTTGTCCCTATTTATAGATCAACCCCTACCCAAATCAGATCAAACCCTAAAATTTAGGAGCCTTGTCCCATCGATCCCTCTCAGCCGCCGCCACTATTCCCCTCGGGATTCAGATCCACCCACTCTCCCTCGTTTTCCCCAGCGAGCCAACCAGCGCAGCGCAACGCCCCTCCTTCTCCTGCAACACTGCCTCATCCTCCCCTGCGTCTCATCACCACGGGGCTCCCGCTCGGGAGGAGCACCTGAGCACGCCCGGAGCCGCATCGACAATGGCCAGGCCATGCCCTGCTTCCTTGTCTATCCCTCTGGTTCTCCCTCTCCCTCCGGTCTCAAAACTGTATTGTTGTCTCTGTTTACGCAGGACGCCATGGGGGCACCGCCTCCGCTTCTGGTTCGCCACCAGGCCGTTGCTCCCTGCCTCGCTAGCCTCCGACGGCGCCGGCCACCTCTCCGAGCAGAGTAGCCGGACCTCTTCTGCAGCTGAGCCCCCTCCCTCGCGCGCCCGTCTCCTCTCGTCGATCTGCCTCGCGCTGGCATTGACCCGCGCCAAGTCCCTGCTGCCGCGCCTTCGCCAAGTCCCCATCGCCGGCCCCTGCTTCTGCTGCATCGGGAAGCTGCAATTCCAGCAGAGATGGACGAGCTCCTGGATCCGCCTGCCTCCGCCAGTCCCTGACCTTGCCGGAGCCGCTTCAAGTAGTGCCGTCGTCCTCATCGCCGGCAACTACTGCGCCCGCAAGTCCCTCTACTTCCCTGCTCCAAATCGAGTGTCGGGCGTCGGTACCTCCGCACGTGCCGTCCCGGAGTCCCCAGCGCCTCCGCAAGTCGTTTCGTCGTGCCGTCTCTGGACCCTGCTCGCCAGAGCCGTGCCTTCCCCCATGCCCGCGAGCCCGCGCCGGCCATCTCCCTCGCTGGCAACAACGAACCAGGGCGGCCATTGCCCCTGCTTCGAACGAACGGGCATAGCCACGCTGTGCGTTGACCACGCCCCAGCCCAGATCCGCCGGCCCAAGAGGCCCATGGGTGAGCAACACCTCCCTCCAGCCCTTTGTGCCTGTTGGGCCAGTTCAATTTCCGGCCCGTTATGTTTTTTTTTCAGTTCAGGAGGATTTGTCCTAATATTTCAAAGAGTGCAGTTTGCAGAAAACCCCTTGAACTTCATGCATATTTAAACTCACAAACTAAGCGTCATATGTGAAAACTTAATATATGAAACTTGCTTAGAATTTTGTGTAGATTAATAATACGCCATTTTCAATCATGTTTAAAATGTATAAATTGTTGTTTGCTTTAATTTTCCCCTATGCCATGCTAAAATGTTTTTTTTCATAACTAAATAACAGTAGCTCCAAATTTAATAAACTTTATATGTAAATGGGGTAGAAAAATGCCTAGTTTAACATGATGCACCCATATAGCATGTTTAACAACTCTAAAATTATGTTTAGGGTAGAATAGTACCAAACCTAATATAAGCATATGAGGAGTTTCCGGACTTGTTGTTTTGTTGTTCCGGCCTAATTTAAAGTTTCCTAGATTAGATAGTTTCATCATGCTTCCCCTCTTGCCATGCTAACAACATTTAACGTTGTTGCGTACATAAACGAGAGAGAACTAAATAAGTCATGTGGTGTTTTCTTCAATATGCAACTCCGTTGCATAATGAGCTCCACTTAAGTTGTAGGATTGTTTGTGCACTTTGCCATGCCATGCTTCATTAAACTGGACATGCAGCATACTTGGTTGTGCATCGTGCCATGCTTTTGTGATGGTTGTTTACTATGTTGTGTGCTTCTTTCCGGTGTTGCTTCTTCGGGTTGGTTCCGATAACTTCGCGTTTGTGAGGATCCGTTCGACTACGTCCGTTTGACTTCTTCATGGACTCGTTCTTCTTCCATGCGGGATCTCAGGCAAGATGACCATACCCTCAAAATCACTTCTATCTTTGCTTTCTAGTTGCTCCCTCTTTTGCTATGCCTATGCTGCGGTACCTACCACTTGCTTATCATGCCTCCCATATGGTTAAACCAAGCCTCTAACCCACCTTGTCCTAGCAAACCGTTGTTCGGCTATGTTACCGCTTTGCTCAGCCCCTCTTATAGCGTTGTTAGTCGCAGGTGAAGATTGGAGCTTGTTCCATGTTTGGAACATGGATATTTTGTTGGGATATCACAATATATCTTATTTAATTAATGCATCTATATACTTGGTAAAGGGTGGAAGGCTCGGCCTTATGCCTGGTGTTTTGTTCCACTCTTGTCGCCCTAGTTTCCGTCATATTGGTGTTATGTTCCTGGATTTTGCGTTCCTTACGCGGTCGGGTTATAATGGGAACCCCTTGACAGTTCGCCTTGAATAAAACTCCTCCTGCAATGCCCAACCTTGGTTTTACCATTTGCACTAACAACCTACCACCTTCCCTTGGGTTCTGCAGACTCAAGGGTCATCTTTATTTTAACCCCCCCGGGCCAGTGCTTCTCTAAGTGTTGGTCCGAACCGAGCTGCCTGGTGGGCCACCTTGGGGAAACTTGAGGGTTGGTTTTACTCGTAGCTAGTCTCATCTGAGTGTGCGCTGAGAACGAGATATGTGCAGCTCCTATCGGGATTTTTCAGCACATTCGGGTGGTGTTGCTGGACTTGTTTTACCATTGTCGAGGATGTCTTGTAACCTGGATGCCGAGCCTGATCGGATTGTCTTGGGAGAAGGAATATCCTTCGTTGACCGTGAGAGCTTGTGATGGGCTAAGTTGGGACACCACTGCATGGTTTTGAACTTTCGAAAGCCATGCCCGCGGTTATGGGCAGATGGGAATTTGTTAATGTCCGGTTGTAGAAAACCTGAAGTTGACCTTAATTAAAATACATCAACCGCGTGTGTAACCGTGATGGTCTCTTCTCGGCGGGGTCCGGGAAGTGAACACAGTGTTGGGGTTATGTTTGGCGTAGGTTGTTCTAGGATCACTTCTTGATCATAGTTTCTCGACCGTGCTTTGCCTTCTCTTCTCGCTCTCATTTCCGTATGTTAGCCACCATATATGCTAGTCGCTTGCTGCAGCTCCACCTCATACCTTTTACCTTACCTATGAGCTTAAATAGTCTTGATCGCGAGGGTGTGACATTGCTGAGTCCCCGTGACTCACAGATACTTCCAAAACCAGCTTGCAGGTGCCGTTGAACCGTGCAGATGACGCAACCAATCTCAAGGAGGAGCTCGATGAAGATCTTGTCCTTTTTGTTGTTTCGTTCTAGTTGTTCAGTAGTGGAGCCCTGTTGGGGTCGATCAGGGATCTGTGTAGCATTTGGGGTGGTCTTCTTTTTATTTTTGGTTCCGTAGTCAGACCTTTGATTGTATCTGGATGATGTAATGCTTTGTTCATGTATTGTGTGAAGTGGCGATTGTATGCCAACTATGTATCTCTTTCCCTCATGTATTACATGGGTTGTGTGGAGATTACCTCACTTGCGACATTGCTTTCAATGTAGTTATGCCTCTAAGTCGTGCTTCGACACGTGGGAGATATAGCCGCATCGAGGGCGTTACAAAAACCCTCCGGTTTATATAGGCACCGGAGGGGGCTAGAGTTACACAAGGTCCGTTACAAAGGAGGAGATATACATATCCGTATTGCCTAGCTTGCCTTCCACGCCAAGTAAAGTCCCATCCGGACACGGGACAAAGTCTTCAATCTCATATCTTCATAGTCCAACAGTCCGGCCAAAGGATATAGTACGGCTGTCCAGAGACCCCCCTAAGCTAGGACTCCCTTAGTGCCTTTATAACCCGGCATCTTGAGCTGTAGATACACATAACACGGCCGAGCCATGAACTTGGCATAAGCCGGCCGTCCAAACAGAGCATGATACGGGCTTTTGACCTTAACCACCTCAAAAGTTAACTTCTCAGCCCTGGAATCATATTCATCCCCAAAAGCTACTTCCAGTTCAATCTTACCAACTGGGTACGCCAACTTACCAGGCACAACACCGTAAAAAACAATGTTGGGTTGTTTAAGACTCTTATCAGTGAACCCCATCCGTCGAAACGTCTCATAATAGAGGATGTTGATGCTACTGCCTCCATCCATGAGCACCTTAGTGAATTTATATCCACCAACCTGAGGCGCCACCACCAAGGCCAAGTCACCCCGATTATCAACCCGGGGAGGGTGATCTTCCCTGCTCCACACAATAGGCTGTTTTGACCACCTCAAATAACATGGAATCGTCGGCTCAACGACACCGACATCCCTCTTATGAAGCTTCTGGTCCCTCTTGCATAAACTAGTGGTAAATACATGGTACTGCCCACTATTCAACTATTTTGGATTGCTCTGATACCCGAACTGTTGCTGCTGATTACCTTGGCCGGGTTGCTGATTATAACCACCCTGGTTACCCGGATGGCCCTGTCCGTGAAAACCGCCCCCGCCTGAACCGGCGCCCGGGCCATGAAATCCGCCTTCGCCTGAACTGCCGCCAGGCCTGTGACTACCATCAAACATGTTGGAATTTTTGAATGCCTTCATGATCGCACAGTCCTTCCACAGATGGGTAGCTAGCTTCTCCCGGGTGCCGTGTCTTGGACAAGGTTCATTCAATAGTTGTTCGAGGGTGGGACCTGACACTCCTGACCGAGGAGACGGCCTACCCTTGCGCCGTTGGTTGTTGCCCTGTGTATTGGTGTTAGCCACAAACTCATTAGCCTTACGTTTATTACCTCCTTGATTTGCCGGGTTATGCTGGTGACCCTTGCCGTTGCCGTTCTTATTTCCCTTCCCTATTTTATCTTCATCAGACACGAGATCCTTGGTACTGTCAGAATCAGCATATTTGACCAGGGTCGCCATCAACTGGCCCATGTCATTACAGTCACACTTGAGCCGCCCCAGCTTCTGCTTCAGAGGTTCAAAACGGCAATTTTTCTCCAACATTAAGACTGCAGAGCCGGCATCCATCTTATCAGATGAATGTATTATCTCCTTGACTCAACGCACCCAATGGGTTGTGGACTCACCTTCCTCTTGCTTACAATTAGTCAGGTACACGATTGACATAGGTTGTTTACATGTGTCCTTGAAGTTCTGAATGAACCGAGCCTTTAACACTGCCCATGAGCCGATGGGATTGGGTGGCAACCCTTTCAACCAAGTGTGAGCCGTTCCATCCAACATCATAGTAAAATACTTAGCCATTGCTGCATCGCTGACCTCCAACAGCTCCATCGCCATCTCATAACTTTCAATCCATGCCCCAGGCTGCAAGTCGGCCGTGTAATTAGGCACCTTACGAGCCCCCTTAAAGTCTTTTGTCAAGCGCTCATTACGTATAGCCGGCACCAGGCAAGGGACACCTCCTGTTCTTGTGGCTACTCCTGCCTCAACAGAGGTTGCTGGGTAAACCGGAAAAGCTTGATGAGCCGTCTGTTCAGCTGCGAGTTGAGCTGCCCGCTCAGCCTCTTGACGGATTCTCTCCTGATCCACCAGGTTAAGGGCTCCACCCTGCGTTGGCTCATGCCTATGCGGTTGGTTACGGCGTTGAGCGTTGCTTGACATAGCGGCTGAGTCCATATGCCTGCTATAGCTCGGGCTCCGGCTTGGGCGAGGGGTTGAATGGATTCTGTCTCAACTGTAAGAGTACGCATCCTGCTGCGCCAGAGCCGTCTGAAGAAGTTCTCTCATCCTTCGTGTTTCAATTGCTGTCGAAGAGTCGCCTTCCATCGGGAGAGCCGCCAAACGGGCCGATGCAGCAATGAAATTTTCCAAAGGATTAGAGAAGTGACCCGATGGTATTGGTGTGTAATGAGGCGGAGCGGTATTCATACGAGGAGGTTCCACGGCCCGTGGTTGAACCGGTGCCCCGGGTGTCGTGATCCGGTTTGCCTCTAGTGGGTTACTTGGTCCGGCCCCGGGTGTGTGGAAAAGGTTCCTAGGATCGTACGTCAGAGGCAGATGTGACTGAGTTTTCTGGTGCCTTCTCCTCATGACCTCGTTTGACGCGTTCAGATCCACCGAGAGCCGGAAAGTCTCTGCTTGAAGCTGTTGAGCACGAGCATCCAAAACCGCCCGCTCCACGGCCACCCTGACCTCTTCTGCTGCTAAATTTTCCTTGGCCTGTGCCATCTCTTCGCGTAGCCGTGCCACCTCCGCGTCATGCTGAGCCTTATCCGCAGTCTCCACCACAGCAGTCAACAGAGCCGTCAACTTATCCATGAGGTCCATTAGCATCTCAGCCGGGGGGCATGCGGGGCCTCCTGACCCGGCCGCTGCTGACCCGGTGGTTGTTGTTGCTGCAGCCGTGGAGTTCTGCCTGGGTTGAGTTCCAGCCATGAAGACTCCGGTTCGATTCGGCGGCTCAAAGGGGTCCGGAATACTGCTGCCATCGGAACATCCCCCAAGCATGCCATCTTGCAGTTGGTACAAAGAATCTATCTCGCCTGTTGATGACGTAGCGTCAGAACAGATGGCCGTCTTGCCGCCATCCACTGATCCTTCAGAGTATTCACCTCCATGGATGCAACCCATGAAGGCATGCCTCACGGTAGGTTGATCCCGGGTGGATCTCTCACACTGAGCCGTCTCGACGAGGTTGGTGTGGACGTTCGGCTCAGGGTCTGACTCGCCAATCCGGCCGGTGAAGACATGGATTCCGCCGAAAGGGACCCGGTCCCCATACTCAATTGAGCCAGCCTCAGGGCCCAGCCTTCGTCGTCGATGCAGAGCTTACTGCGACAACTCTTGGTCATCCGGCCCATAGCGTATCCCTTGAGCCCTTCGAAGTTGCCCTTCAAGAACTCCAATCCATCGTGCGCTGGCCCCACGGTTGGCGCCAACTGTCATGGAGTTGTCATGGCAGATGTCCTAGCAAAAGGACTTAGTCATAGGGCCATCGCAACTAGGAAGCTTAAAGGGTTTAGTCGGGACAAAGGACACGAGAGGTTTTATACTAGTTTGGCCACTTACGATGAAGGTAAAAGCCTACGTCTAGTTGTGTTGGAATTGCTGGGGTTTCGATGACCAGGGAGCGAATCCGCTTTGCCTGGCTTCGAGTTGTTGTTTTCTTGCCCTAAGCTGCCGCCGGGTCATCCCCTTATATACACGAGTTGATGCCTGGCGGCCTACAAAGTCCCGACTGGTTCATAAAACGTGTCCGGCTCGGTGACTTCTTTATATGCCTTTCTTTACAAGTCTTTCTTTACATACAACGGTTTACAATATTGGGACTTAAGCCGCCTCTGGGCTTAGGCCTTCTACAAGTCTTAATAAACTATCGCCTTGAATATTACTGGGCTTCTTTTGTAACCCGCCATTGGGGTTGACCCGGCCCCTCCTGGGCGGGTCTTACCTGGTAGCTATATTCCCAACAGGATGGCTTGACATATTCACACCTATGATGTTGTAACTAAGTAGAAGGCACTTCAACAAATTAGAAGCACTGCAAGCTAGACACCATATGGAAGGTGCAATCAATATCACTCTGCCAAGTTAAAACTATCTCGTCATAGGTGGCGTTCATCAAACTAGAAGCACTACATGCTAGAAATCATATTCAAGACGCAAACCAATATCACACTGCCAACTTAAAGGTGTCCCATCATAAGTGACTAATGCAGGATACACAAGAAGAGTAGTTTCATCTAAGAACATGGTGTGATAGACAGATATAGTATGTACCAAAACAGGAAACCGTGTCATATTCACATGTATCATGTGTAGGCTAAGCAGATGCAGTTCACACTAATTAGGAGCAATAAAAGCTAGACACCATATGCAACATGCAACCAGATATCACACTGCCAAGTTAGAGCAAGCACCTTGGATGGTGGAGTAGGGGAGCGGAGACATGGAACTTGTAATGCACTGGCAGTACAAGGAGAATCCGCACAGATGCTCTATTTACGTTACCTCAGATGACCATCACCATCGCCTTCCTTACTCTTTTCCTTCCTTTTTTTGATTTTGCCTTGTCAAGTCAAACCCACAAGAAAAAGGGATAAAATATGCTCTTCAGAACTCACTGATGCATGATACTGATGAACACTAATTTCATGTAAGGTAGCCGCATGATAGGAGGATGGAATATGTATGAAAAACAGGACGGCATGACATATTGACATGTATGATGTATAAAGTGTAAACTAACCATGAGGTGTTTCAACTAGTTAGAAGCAATGCAAGCTAGAAACCATATGAAAGATGGAACCAATATCACTCTGCCAAATTAAAAGGGTGGCCTAACAAATGCATTTGACCAAACTAGAGGCAATACATGGCAACAGGCTAGAAATAATATGCAATATGCAATGAATAAAGGTGTCTCATCGTAAGTGATTGATGCAGGATACAGAAGAGAGGTAGTTTCATGTAAGAGCATGGTTAACACCCAGATGTAGTGTGTACCAAAAATAGGAAGGCATGTCATATTCACAGGTATAATGTGTAAACTAAGAAGATGCAATTTACCCTAATTAGAAGCATTACAAGCTAGACACCGTATGCAACATGCAACCACATATCACACTGCGAAGTTAGAACAAGCACCTGCGATGGTGGTGTAGGGGAAGTGTGGTCTTCAAGTACAGAGCTACGTTCAATATCTTCATTTAGGCTTGCTGTTTCTTGAGAATTATGTGGAGAGGATGAAACTGCACTCTTTATAAGAGTAGCACGTCTCATAGTAACCCACTGGGGTGACTGTGTCATCATAAGAGATTGATGAGGGATACAAAAGAGCATCAGTTTGATGTACAAAAATGGTTAATAGATATATGTAATATGTATCAAAAACAGGAAGGCATGTCATTATCAAAGGTATAATGTGTAAAGTAAGCAGATGCAATTTAACCAAATTAGAAGCAATATAACACTACAAAAAAGACACATCCATGACATTTTGGGCCGAACGAATTTTTTTCCTGTCATACATATGACACTTGTATGACAATAATTGTGAAAAAACCCGGTATCATCATAGATGTGCTGGGCTCCTACTTGTATGAAAAAAAATCATGACAGAAAATGGGCTTTTTATCCTGGGCGGGCCGGAGACGCAGCTGCATGACATTATTTGGGCCGTCCATGATGGAAAAAACCGTGGTAGAAGCGAGGGCGAGGAAAATTTCGGGGAGTTCCCCGTTACGGTGGGAGGTCGGAGGCCGAGCGATGCACGTTTTTCTCGAGGCGTTGGCTCTAACTGAACCCAAGCGAGGAATTGGGCTCTAACTAAACCCGAGCGATTGCACTGCAGGCTATGCGTTACTGAACCCGAGCGATCGATCGATGGCTGTTAACTGAACCCGATCGAGCGATTCCTTCCCTACTGCTGCTAACTAAAGCCGATCGATGCTGCCTCTGGGATGAACAGTGAGCGTTGCGGGGGGGGGGATGAACAGTGAGCGGTGGCATTGCCTTTGGATGAACAGGACCCCGTGGTGTGGTGGAGGGCTGGATGAACAGTAGATGGTGGAGGGGTGCCCGTGTAGGGGTGGTTGAACAGGACCCCGTGGTGTGGAGGGCTGATGAACAGTAGACGGTGGAGGGGTGCCCGTGGAAGGGTGGTTGAACAGGACCCCGTGGTGTGGAGGGTTGGATGAACAGTAGACGGTGGAGGGGTGGTTGAACAGTAGCCGATGGAGTAGCGCACGGTGGAGGCTGGATGAACAGGAGCCCGTGGAGGCTAGAGGAAGTCGACGGTGGAGATGAACAGTATCCCGTCGAGTCCAGTTTTGCGGTACGCCACACCCCTCCCGATGAACAGGACCCCTGTTTCGACCGTAGGAGGTCCGTTTCGTCCGTTTTGTGGTACGCCACACCCCTCCCGATCAACAGGACCCCCGTTTCGACCACAGGAGGTCCATTTCCTCCGTTTTGCGGTACGCCAGGCCCCTCCCGATGAACAGGATCCCATTTTGAACATGGCCGGTCGAACACAAGGCCGTTTCCTCTGTTTTGCGGTACGCCAGGCCTCGTTTCCATCGCCTGTTCCGTCCAAGCCCTCCCGATGAAAACGACCATGCATTCTGTTCCGACCCAGCCGGTTGGCTCCCACGCGCTCCGTTGCCTCCCGATGAACACGACGCATTCCGTTGCCTCCCCATGAACACGACGCATTCCGTTGCCTCCCCATGAACACGACGACGACGATGTTTCTCCGTTCCGACCCAGCCATGTCAACGAGCCCTTGCCATACGTATGCACGAGTAGGCGTTCGAGACCCCGACCGTATATACACATACGTGGCCATATTTTCTTTCTTGCACCCTGGCCGCTGTACATGCGTGTACATGCTACGTGCGCGCCTCTACTACGACACGTGCGCGCCTCTACATCCACCAGTATATATGTACGTAGACGTTCGTGACCAGAATGACAACGCTATGTACGCTTCGACCAGGTGGGTCCCGACTGTCAGGCACTTCCTTGCATGTGAAGATGTAGCTGGTGGGTCCCAGCAGTCAGGGGGGCGCATCGTTTTGTTTTTTTGCCTGGACGCACTTTGTTGCGTGCGAAGGTGTAGCTGGTGGGTCCCAGCAGTCAGGGGGGAAACATTTTTTCCGTGAAATACGGTGGCCCGTCCGGTGGGTCCCCGCTGTCAGGTGGAGGAATAATTATTTTGCGCGTAATAAGGAGGCACTTCCTTGCTGCGGCCATGGGCCCAGTTGTCAGCGTCTCCACGCACAGTACTCTTCCGATGGAAGTCGGTCGTTAACCACATTGACCACGCCGTGCCGAGAGCACCACGGCGGTGGACGACGACAAGGCCTAGGAAGGGGATGACACGGAGGCAAGGAAGACTCGGCAGTTGTTTCCCACGCGGAGGGGAGTACGACTATACGAGGTTTTGCTGGTTCGTCTGTCGTCACCAGAGAATAACAAAAGGTGTGGGTGAGTAGAGGGATGGCTAGGTCAGTGATGGGAGTACGGTGGGGCGGTGAGGCCTGCGCAGCAGCACAGCCTACCGCGGGGAGGAGGGAGCAGGCAGTCTCGCCGACGCTTGTTTGAGCGGCTAGAGCAGGAAGAGCAGAGATTGAAGAAGCACGACAGCCGTTGGATGGACATCCAACAGTCAGTGCTTGTGCGTCAACCTTTTTATAGGAAAGCCTCAAATCTATGGAAAACAGCATACAGGCCATCTGCCCTTATTTCTAATAATTTACAGCCCATTTGCTAATTCTTAAGGTTTTTTTTGGAGCCCATATTCTTTTTGTTAGCATTACAGCCCATATTGTGGCCACAGTTAAAAAATTATACGAAATTTTGCATATTTCGGTGCAGGCCGAACTGTTTTTAATCCCGAAATTTCAACTCACATTCAAACTGATTTTAAAAATAAATGTATATCAATATAAAATCCAACAAATTCTCCACGCATAAAAATTAATTTAATTTAAAATCTTGAAATGAAAAAAATATATTTGAAACTAATTGCCGGTTTGATGTGTTTTCAAAATGTACAGCCCATTTCTCATTACTGATGGGCCATTTTCTCGGCCAGCCGAATGAAAGCTCTCCTCGTCTTGAAAGATTTGCAGCCCAACAGGCCTGACAAGGCGACTTACTTGGCAAATCACAAAAAAACTGGGCTGTGGCCATGGACCCAGCTGTCAGCCTCTCCACGTACAGTACTCTTCCGATGGAAATCGTTCCTTGACCATGTTAACCACGCCGCGTGGAGAGCACTATGGCAGTGGACGACGGCGAGGCCTAGGAAGGGGATGACGCAGAGCCAGGGAAGACGCGGCAGTGGAAGCCTGCGCGGAGAGAAGTACGAGGGTTCACTGGTTCGGCTGCGGTGTGAGGCTGCTGTCACCGCAGGGCCTGGCCAGCGGTGGGAATAGTAGGGGGCGGTGAGGCCTCTGCGGCAGCACAGCCGGCCACGGGAGGCAGGAGCATGCGGCACGACCGGCGCTGCTTTGGGCGGCTGGAGCAAAAAGACCAGAGGTTGAAGAAGCACTATAGCCGTTGGATGGACATCGTATGGTCACTGGAGCTAGAATCGTTCATATTGACTAAGTTGACAAAGCCCTTCGTCCCCGTCAACTTAGTAGGCCCACAAGTCAGCCTCCCACCAAGGTGGGTCCCAGCTAGCCGGGGGAGTATTCATTTTTTTGTGCGTATAAGGAGGCACTTCCGGTGGGTCCGAGCTGACAGCGGGGGGGGGGGGGGCGTTTTTCGCGAAATACGGTGGCCCATCCGGTGGGTCCCAGCAGTCAGGGGGAAACGATTTTTTTCGCAAAATACTATTGGCCCGTCCGGTGGGTCCCCGCTGTCAGGTGGAGGAATAATTATTTTCCGCGTAATAAGGAGGCACTTCCTTGCGGCTGCCGCGGACCCAGCTGTCAGCCTCTCCATGTATAGTACTCTTCCGATGGAAGTCGGTCGTTGACCACATTGACCACGCCGCGCCGAGAGCAGCATGGCGATGTGAACAACGGTGAGGCCTAGGAAGGGGATGACGCGGAGCCGGGCAAGATGCGGCAGTGGATGCCCACGCAGAGAGGAGTACGAGCATTCACTGGTTCGGCTGCGGTGTGAGGCTGCCGTCGCTGCAGAATAACAGGGGGTGTGGGTGAGTGGAGGGTTGGCCTGGCCAGTGGTGGGAGTAGTATAGGGGCGGTGAGACCTCTGTGGTAGCACAGCCAGCCACGGGAGGCAGGAGCAGGTGGCACGACTGGCGCTGCTTTGGGCGGCTGGAGCAAGAAGACCAGAGGTTGAAGAAGCACTATGGCCGTTGGATGGACATCATACGATCACTGGAGTATTGACTAAGTTGACAAAGCCCTTTGTCCCCGTCAACTTAGTAGGCCCACAAGTTAGCCCAACAATATGGTGGGTCCCAGCTAGCAGGGGGTATTCATTTTTTGGGCATAATAAGGAGGCATTTCCTTGCGTGCGAAGATATAGCTGGTGGGTCCGACCTGTCAGCGGGGGGAACATTTTTTTCGCGAAATACAGAGGCCCTTCCTGTGGGTCCTAGCTGTCAGGTGGAGGAATCATTATTTTGCGTGTAATAAGGAGGCATTTCCTTGCGTGCGGCCATGGACCCAGCTGTCAGCCTCTCCACGTACAGTCCACTTCCGATGGATGTCGTTCATTGACTAGGTTGACCAGGCCGTGCCGAGAGCACCAGGGCGGTGGATGACGGCGAGACCTAGGAAGGGAACGACACGGAGCTAGGGAATACTCGGTAGTTGTTTCCCACACGGAGGAGTACGAGGGTTTACTGGTTCATCTGCCGTCGCCGGAGAATAACAACATGTGTGGGTGAGTAGAGGGATGGCTAGGCCAGCGATGGGAGTACGGTGGGGCCGTGAGGCCTGCACGACAGCATAGCCAGCCGCGGGCGGAGGGAGCAGGCAGTCCCGCCGGCGCTTGGTTGAGCGGCTGGAGCATGAAGAGCAGAGATTGAAGAAGCACGACGGTCATTGGATGGACATCCAACACTCACTGATCTCGTGTGTTGACTAAGTTGACAGGGCGTGGCATGTGCGTCCAAGTTCTTTTTATGAAAGCATACACGTCAACCTGTAGTAGACGCACAAGTCAGCCTCAAATCTGTGGAAAACAGCATACAACCCATCTGCCATTATTTCTAATAATGTACATCCCATTTGCTAATTCTTAAGAATTTTTTTGGAGCCCATCTTCTTTTTGTTAGCATTACACCCCATATTGTGGCCACGGTTAAAAAGTATACGAAATTTTGCATATTTCGGTGCGGTCAACTCATTTTAATCCAGAAATATCGATTCACATTCAAACTATTTTGAAAAATAATTTATATAAATATAAAATCCAAATAATTGTCCACGCAAAAAAATCAATGGAATTTAAGATCTTGTAACGAATAAAAATTGAAACTAATTCCCGGTTTGATGTGTTTTAAAAATGTTCAACCCATTTCTGGGCAAACCGAATATAACTCTCCTCATTTCTGGGCAACCCTAGATGGGCCACAGCCCCCGCACAGCCACGTTGTTACCCTGATCCATCGCTAAAACTAGTATAAATAACAATTGCTTGTTCCTCAAAAAAAACTGCGCGACTTACTGGGTCCCTGGTGTCAGCCGCTCGTAGTGTAATTCTCTCATTTATTGACTATGTTGACAATGGCGTGAGTCCCAGATGTCCAACCATTAGGAGGAACCATATTTTTGGACTTGTACTATATGTTGGAAATATTCCCTAGAGGCAATAATAAATTGGTTATTATTATAGTTCCTTGTGCATGATAATCGTTTATTATCCATGCTAGAATTGTATTGATAGGAAACTCAGATACATGTGTGGATACATAGACAAGACCATGTCCCTAGTAAGCCTCTAGTTGACTAGCTCGTTGATCAATCGATGGTTACGGTTTCCTAAGCATGGACATTGGATGTCGTTGATAATGGGATCACATCATTAGGAGAATGATGTGATGGACAAGACCCAATCCTAAGCCTAGCACAAGATCGTGTAGTTCGTATGCTAAAGCTTTTCTAATGTCAAGTATCATTTCCTTAGACCATGAGATTGTACAACTCCCGGATACTGTAGGAGTGCTTTGGGTGTGCCAAACGTCACAACGTAACTGGGTGGCTATAAAGGTGCACTACGGGTATCTCCGAAAGTGTCTGTTGGGTTGGCACGAATCGAGACTAGGATTTGTCATTCCGTGTAATGGAGAGGTATCTCTAGGCCCACTCGGTAGGACATCATCATAATGTGCACAATGTGACCAAGGAGTTGATCACGGGTTGATGTGTTACGGAACGAGTAAAGAGACTTGCCGGTAACGAGATTGAACAAGGTATCGGGATACCGACGATCGAATCTCGGGCAAGTATCATACCGATAGACAAAGGGAATTGTATACGGGATTGATTGAATCCTTGACATCGTGGTTCATCGATGAGATCATCGTGGAGCATGTGGGAACCAACATGGGTATCCAGATCCTGCTGTTGGCTATTGACCGGAGAGTTGTCTCGGCCATGTCTGCATGACTCCCGAACCCGTAGGGTCTACACACTTAAGGTTCAATGACGCTAGGGTTATAGGGAAAGTATGTACGCGGTTACCGAATGTTGATTCGGAGTCCCAGATGAGATCTTGAACATCACGAGGAGTTCCGGAATGGTCAGGAGGTAAAGATTGATATATAGGAAGTATGGTTTTTCCACCAGAAGTGTTCTGGGCATCACCGGTAGTGTACCGTGACCACCGGGAGGGTCCCGGTGGTCCACCAGGTGGGGCCACCAGCCCCGGAGGCCTGCATGGGCCAATAGTGGGAGGGGACCAGCCCCTAGGTGGGCTGGGGCGCCCCTCACCATGGCCCAAGGCGCCTCCAAGAGGGGAAGGGGGCAAACCCTATGGCAGATGGGCCCTAAGGCCCACCCCAGGTGCGCCTCCCCCTCTCTCCCTTGTGGCCGCCACCCTAGATGGGATCCGGGGATGTCGCACCCCTTGGGGTGGGAACCCTAGAGGGGGCGCAACCCCCTCCCCTCCCCCTATATATACTTGAGGTATGGGGGCTGCCCAACATACGATTCGATCTCTCTCTTGGCGCAGCCCTACCCCTCTCCCTCCTCATCTCTCGTAGTGCTTCGCGAAGCCCTGCTGGAGTCCCGCGCTCCCCCACCACCACCACGCCATCGTGCTGCTGCTGGACGGAGTATTTCCCAACCTCTCCTTCTCCCCTTGCTGGATCAAGGCATAGGAGACGTCACCGGGCTGCACGTGTGTTGAACGCGGAGGCGCCGTTGTTCGGCGCTTAGATCGGAATCAACCGCGATCTGAATTGCTGCGAGTAGGACTCCTTCATCCGCGTTCTTGCAACGCTTCCGCTTAGCGATCTACAAGGGTATGTAGATGAACTCTCCTTCCTCTCGTTGCTAGATTACTCCATAGATTGATCTTGGTGATGCGTAGAAAATTTTAAATTTCTGCTACGATCCCCAATAGTGGCATCATGAGCTAGGTCTATGCGTAGTTTCTATGCATGAGTAGAACACAAGTTGTTGTGGGCGTCGATTTTTTCAATTTACATGCCGTTACTAGTCTTATCTTGATTCAGCGGCATCATGGGATGAAGCGGCCCGGACCGACCTTACACGTACTCTTATGTGAGACAGGTTCCACCGACTGACATGCACTAGTTGCATAAGGTGGCTAGCGGGTGTCTGTCTCTCCCACTTTAGTCGGATTGGATTCGATGAAAATGGTCCTTATGAAGGGTAAATAGAAATTGGCATATCACATTGTGGTTTTGGCGTAGGTAATAAACGTTCTTGCTAGAAATCTATAGCAGCCACGTAAAAAACTTGCAACAATAATTAGAGGACGTCTAACTTGTTTTTGCAGCATGTGCCGTGTGATGTGATATGGCCAAAAGGATGTGATGAATGATATATGTGATGTATGAGATTGATCATGTTCTTGTAATAGGAATCACGACTTGCATGTCGATGAGGATGACAACCGGCAGGAGTCATAGGAGTTGTCTTAATTTATTTATGACCCGCGTGTCAACATAAACGTCATGTAATTACTTTACTTTATTGCTAAAGAGTTAGCCATAGTAGTAGAAGTAATAGATGACGAGACAACTTCAAGAAGACACGATGATGGAGATCATGGTGTCATGCCGGTGACAACGATGATCATGGAGCCCCGAAGATGGAGATCAAAAGGAGCAAATGATATTGGCCATATCATGTCACTATTTGATTGCATGTGATGTTTATCATGTTTTACATCTTATTTGCTTAGAACGACGGTAGCTTAAATAAGATGATCCCTTGTAATAATTTCAAGAAATTGTTCCCCCTAACTGTGCACCGTTGCGAAGGTTCGTTGTTTCGAAGCACCGCGTGATGATCGGGTGTGATAGATTCTAACGTTCGAATACAACGGGTGTAAGACAGATTTACACATGCAATACACTTAGGTTGACTTGACGAGCCTAGCATGTACAGACATGGCCTCGGAACACGGAAGACCGAAAGGTCGAGCATGAGTCATATAGAAGATACGATCAACATGAAGATGTTCACCGATGTTGACTAGTCTGTCTCACGTGATGATCGGACACGGCCTAGTTGACTCGGATCATGTTTCACTTAGATGACTAGAGGGATGTCTATCTGAGTGGGAGTTCATTAAATAACTTGATTAGATGAACTTAATTATCATGAACATAGTCTAAATTGTCTTTGCAAATATGTTGTAGATAAACAGCTCACGTTGTAGCTCCCTGTTTCTATACGTTCCTAGAGAAAGACCAAGTTGAAAGATATTGTAAGAAATGATGCGGAATGGGTCCGTAGTCCGAGGAGTGTCCTCACTGATACACAGAAGGCTTACGTCTTTGATGCACCACTTGATGTGCAAACCCCTACAACGTCGTCTGTGGATGTTGTGAACACCTGACAGACACATCCTGATGACTACTTGATAGTTTAGTGCACCATACTTTACAGCTTAGAATCAGGATTCCAATGACGTTTTGAACGCCATAAGACATATGAGATGTTCCAAGAGCTGAAATTGGGATTTCAGGCTCATGCCCGTGTTGAGAGGTATGAGACCTCTAACAAGTTCTTTTGCCAACAAGATGGAGGAGAATAGCTCAGCTAGTGAGCATGTGCTCAGAATGTCTGGGTGCTACAATCACTTAAATCAAGTGGGAGTTAAACTTCCAGATAAGATAGTGATTGATAGAGTTCTCTAGTCACTATCACTAAGCTACTAGATCTTCTTGATGAAATATGACATGCAAGGGATGGAGTTGATCCCGGAGCTGTTCGTGGTGCTTAAGACCGCAAAAGGTAGAAATCAAGAAGGAGCATCAAGTGTTGATGGTTTAACAAGATCACTGGTTTCAAGAAGGGCAAGGGCTAGAAGGGAAACTTCATGGATGGCAAACCAGCTGCCGCTCCAGTGAAGGAACCCAAGGTTGAACCCAAACCCGAGACTAAGTGCTTCTATTGTAAGGGGAACGGTCACTGGTAGCGGAATTACCCCAAATGCATGGTAGATAAGAAGGCTGGCAACTTCAACAAAGTATATACGTGTTATTAATGTGTACCTCACTAGTACTCCTGGTAGCACCTGGGTATTGGATACCGGTTCAGTTAATATTATTGGTGACTTGAAGAAAAAGCTACAGACTAAACGGAGACTGGCTACGTGCGAGGTGACGATGTGTGTTGGAAGTGCTTCCAAAGTTGATGAGATCACCATCGCAGACTCCATCTGCCTCCGGGATTAGTATTGAACCTAGATAAATGTTATCAGATGTCTACGTTGAGCATGAATATGATTAGATCATGTTCATTGCAATATGGTTATTCATTTAAGTTAGAGAATAATGGTTATTCTGTTTACATGAATAATACCTTTCATGGTCATGCACCCTATGTGAATGGTTCAGTGAATCTCGGTCGTGGTAATACACATGTTCACGCCAAAAGATGTAGATAGTACCACTTTCTTGTGGCACTGCCGCTTAGGTCATATTGGCGTAAGATTCATGAAGAAACTCCATGTCGATGGATGTTTGGAGTCACTTGATTTTGAATCGCTTGACACATGCGAGCCATGCCTCATGGGCAGGATGACCAAGACCCCGTTTTCAGGTACAATGAAACGGACAAGTGACTTGTTGGAAATCATACATGCTGATGCATGTGATCCAATGAGAATTGAAGGGTGCGGTGGATATCGCTATTTTCTCATCTTCACTTACGATTTGAGTAGATATAGGTATATTTACTTAATGAAGCACAAGTCTGAAATGTTTGAAAAAGTGCAAGCGATTTCAGAGTGAAGTTAAGAATCATCATAACAAAGAAAATCATGTTCCTACGATCTGATCAAAGGGGGATTTTCTGAGTTATGAGTTTGGCAATTACTTAAGACATTGTGGAATTGTTTCGCAGTTGAAGCCACCTGGAACACCACAGGATAATGGTGTGTCCGGATGTCGTAATCGAACCTTATGAGATATGGTGCGATCTATGATGTCTCTTACCGATCTACCGTTTTCATTTTGAGGATATGCGTTAGAGACAACTGCATTCATTTTAGATAGGACACCATATAAGTCCGTTGAGACGACGTCGTGTGAACATTGGTTTGGCAAGAAACCAAAGTTGTCGTTTCTTAATGTTTGGGGCTGTGATGCTTAACGCTTCAGCCGGAGAAGCTCGAACCCAAAGCGGACAAACACATCTTCATAGGATACCGAAAGGTGATAGTTGGGTATACCTTCTATCTCAGATTCGAGGGCAAATTGTTTGTCGCTAAGAATGGGTCCTTTCTCGAGAAGGAGTTTCTCTCGAAAGAATTGAGTGGGAGGAAGATAGAACTTGATGAGGTTGTCGAACCTTTACTTCAACCAGAGAGTGATGCAACATAGAAAGATGTTTTCTGTGGCGCCTACGTCTGTTGAATAGGAAGTTAATGATAGTGATCATGAAGCTTCGGATCAAGTTGCTATCAAACCTCGTAGGTCGACAAGGATACGTACTACTCCTCAGTGGTACGGTAATCCTATCTTAGATATCATGTTGTTGGACAACAATGAGCCTACGAGCTATGGAGAAGCGATGGTGGGCCCATATTCCGACAAATGGTTAGAAGCCATGAAATCCGAGATAGGATCCATATATCAGAACAAAGTATGGACTTTGGTGGACTTGCCCGATGATCGTCAAGCCATTGAGATAAATGGATCTTTAAGAAGAAGACGGACGTGGGCGGTAATGTTACCGTCTATGAAGCTCGACTTGTGGGAAAGAGTATTTTCACAAGTTCAAGGAGTTGACTACGATGAGAATTTCTCACCCATAGCGATGCTTAAGTCCGTCAGAATCATGTTAGCATTAGTCGTATTTTTCGATTATGAAATCTGACAGATGGATGTCAAAAACAAGTTTTCTTACCAATTTTCGTAAGAAAAAGTTGTATGTGATACAATAAAAGATTTTGTCGATCCTAAGGATGCTAAAAGGTATGCTGGCTCCAGCGATCCTTCTACGGACTATAGCAAGCATCTCGGAGTCAGATTATATGCTTTGATGGGGTGATCAAAGCTTTTAGGTTTATACAATGTTTGCTAGAAACTTGTATTTACAATAAAGTGGGTAGGAGCACTACAACATTTCTAATAAGTATATGTGGATGACATATTGTTGATTCGAAATAATGTAGAAATTCTGGAAAGCATAAACGGTTGTTTGAAGAATGTTTTTCAAAGGAAGACCTGGATAAAGCTGCTTACATATTGGGCATCAAGATCTATAGAGATAGATGAAAACGCCTGATGATACTTTCAAAGAACGCACACCTTGACATGTTTTTGAAGGAGTTCAAAATAGATCAGTCAAAGAAGGGGTTCTTACATGAGTTGTAAGGTGTGAAGTTGAGTAAGACTCGAAGATTGACCATGGCAGAAGAAAGAGGAAGGACGAAGGTCGTCCCCTATGCTTTTGTCATAGGCTCTATACGGTATGCCATGCTGAGTACCGCACCAGATGTGTGCCTTGCCACATGTCTGGCAAGAGGGTACAAAGGTGATCTAGGAGTGGATCACCAGATAGCGGTCAAAATTATCCTTAGAGGAATAAAGAAATGTTTCTCGGTTATGGAGGTGATAAAGAGTTCGACGTAAAGAGTTACGTCGATGCAAGCTTATCACCTATCCGGATAGCTCTAAGTACAGATACCAGATACGTATAATGGAGCAACAATTTGGAATAGCTCCAAGTGGAACGTGGTTGCAGCATCTATGATATGACATAAAGTTTTGCGAAATACATAGGGATCTGAATATTACAGACCCGTTGACTACAACCTCTCTCATAAGCATAACATGATCAAACCCAGAACTCAGTGAGTGTTAATCACATAGTGATGTGAACTAGATTAGTGACTCTAGTAAACTCTTTGGATGTTGGTCACATGGCGATGTAACCTATGAGTGTTAATCACATGGCGATGTGAACTAGATTATTGACTCTAGTGCAAGTGGGAGACTGTTGGAAATATGCCCTAGAGGCATTAATAAATTGGTTATTATTATATTTCCTTGTTCATGATAATCGTTTATTATCCATGCTAGAATTGTATTGATAGGAAACTCAGATACACGTGTGGATACATAGACAACACCATGTCCCTAGTAAGCCTCTAGTTGACTAGCTCGTTGATCAATAGATGGTTACGGTTTCCTAACCATGGACATTGGATGTCGTTGATAACGGGATCACATCATTAGGAGAATGATGTGATGGACAAGACCCAATCCTAAGCCTAGCACAAGATCGTGTAGTTCGTATGATAAAGCTTTTCTAATGTCAAGTATCATTTCCCTAGACCATGAGATTGTGCAACTCCCGGATACCTTAGGAGTTCTTTGGGTGTGCCAAACGTCACAACGTAATTGGGTGGCTATAAAGGTGCACTACGGGTATCTCAGAAAGTGTCTGTTGGGTTGGCATGAATCGAGACTGGGATTTGTCACTCCGTGTAACGGAGAGGTATCTCTGGGCCCACTCGGTAGGACATCATCATTATGTGGATAGTGTGACCAAGGAGTTGATCATGGGATGATGTGTTACAGAACAAGTAAACAGACTTGCCGGTAACGAGATTGAATAAGGTATCGGGATACCGATGATCGAATCTCGGGCAAGTATCGTACCGATAGACAATGGGAATTGTATAGGGATTGATTGAATCCTTGACATCGTGGTTCATCCAATGAGATCATCATGGAGCATGTGGGAACCAACATGGGTATCTAGATCCCGCTGTTGGTTATTGACCAGAGAGTTGTCTCGGCCATGTCTGCATGACTCCCGAACCCGTAGGGTCTACACACTTAAGGTTCAATGACGCTAGGGTTATAGGGAAAGTATGTACGCGGTTACTGAATGTTGATTCGGAGTCCCGGATGAGATCCCGGATGTCACGAGGAGTTTCGGAATGGTCCGGAGGTAAAGATTGATATACAGGAAGTATGGTTTTGGCCACTTGAAGTGTTCCGGGCATCACCGGTAGTGTACCGGGACCACCGGGAGGGTCCCGGGGGTCCACCAGGTGGGGCCACCAGCCCCGTAGGCCTACATGGGCCAATAGTGGGAAGGGACCAGCCCCTAGGTGGGCTGGGGCGCCCCCCACCAAGGCCCAAGGTGCCTCCAAGAGGGGAAGGGGCAAACCCTAGGGCAGATGGGCCCTAAGGCCCACCCCAGGTGCGCCTCCCCCTCTCCCCCTTGTGGCCGCCACCCTAGATGGGATCAAGGGCTGCCGCACCCCTTGGGGTGGGAACCCTAGAGGGGGCACAGCCCCCTCCCCTCCCCTTATATATACTTGAGGTATGGGGGCTGCCCAACATACGATTCGATCTCTCTCTTGGCGCAGCCCTACCCCTCTCCCTCCTCGTCTCTCGTAGTGCTTGGCGAAGCCCTGCTGGAGTCCCGCTCCTCCACCACCACCACGTTGTCTTGCTGCTGCTGGACGGAGTCTTCCCCAACCTCTCCTTCTCCCCTTGCTGGATCAAGGTGTAGGAGACGTCACCGGGCTGCACGTGTGTTGAACGCGGAGGCGCCGTTGTTCGGCACTTAGATCGGAATCAACCGCGATCTGAATCGCAGCGAGTACGACTCCTTCATCCGCGTTCTTGCAACGCTTCCGCTTAGTGATCTACAAGGGTATGTAGATGCACTCTCCTTCCTCTCGTTGCTAGATTACTCCATAGATTGATCTTGGTGATGCGTAGAAAATTTTAAATTTCTGCTACGATCCCCAACACTATAGAGGCACTTGCTTGCGTACTGCCATGACGCTGGTGGGTCCCTACTGTCAGCCTCTCCATGTACAATCATCTCCTTGTTCCTCTCGGTTGTTGACGACGTTGACAATGCAAGAGGGAGGCGCACCGCGCACGGCGAGCGAACCAAGGCCGCAGGGTGGAGGACGACGACGAGGCCTCGCACTGAATGAACAGGAGCCGTTGAAGATGCGCCGGTCCAGTCGCAGGCGGAGGGGAGTACGAGGGTTGGCTGGTTCGGGCACGGGTGCGTGTTGGGGCTGACGTCGCCGGAGAATAACAGGACGTGTGGGGGAATAGAGGGAGGGAGTGGCCAACATTGGATGGTACGTACGGTAGGGCGGCAGAGGCGCAGCCAGCCATGGCAGGCGGGAGCATGCGGAGCCGACGGGGTGGTTTGGTTTGGGCGGCTAGAGGAAGAAGAATACAAGATATAGAAGATACATGACAGATGTTGGATGTCAATCCAACGGCTGGTAGGCAGAATCGTTTGTTGCCTGGCTAGTAAGTCGACACCACCTTGGATAGGCTATTTCCTCCTGGGTCCCAAATGTCAGAATCCAAATCTGTCACGGTCATGCAGCCTTTCCTATGAAAAATTACAGCCAATTTGATGTGCTAGTTCGAAATAAGTTTGTGGGTGCTGGTGGGGGCTAATCACTTGGCTTCTGTAATGCACAGTGAGCTCAAGCAGCCAGCGAGAGTGATGTTATTTCCCTTGGTTGGGATTTGTTACAATATTTCACTCTAAATTAAACAAATGGCAAGCCATTTGCCTTGTTTCAAAGAAAATATGACAGTCACAGCCAAGTTGAAAAGGGCAGGAACATCTAACTCCAGCTTACAAATTGTACAAAAGCACGAGGGTTAATTGTTCATCAGGTTTACAAAAAAAAACAGATTGAAAAGGGCAACAACATCTAACTCCAGCACTGTTTTTGGCAGTCACAGTCAAATGGATCGGTCAGGTCCATAGAATGAACATCATGGGTCGTAAAATTTACTGGATTATGACCACAATATGTTGTAAATAGAAGCCCAACATGTTCAGAAGCTCTTTTGCCCACCTGAAACTCCTTTTTTTGCTCTTCAACATACCCATCCATCAATTCAGTAAATATATGGGCTTTTGAATTGATTCTACTATTTACTAGTGTGGATGGGCTGTTTTGTCTTGGGCCCAGAGAAACAATTACTACTAGTACAATGGAGACACTCTACAGCTACCCAGAAAAACAATTACTACTAGTACAGTGGAGACACTCTACCGCTTCTGGCTCCTCCTAGGTCACTGAAACGTCTCCGTCTACTGAATGCCGTTATACTTTTGTTCACCGACATGTGGGCCATGCAGCGCGCGGGCCCAAATGCCATCCACCAAATTAGAAGGCAGTATGCAAGCAGAGAGTCACCCCGGTCGTAGTGCGGCAGTAACGAGCCATCATATCACAAAACCCCACCTCTCAGCAGTCTAAGATTGACGGACGAAGCAACCATCATTTCACTCTTCGCTGAATCCCCTTCTCCCTCACCGTCTTCAAGAAAGGCAACACTCACATCTGCCACTGTTCTTCTCTCCGAACGAAGGGAAGGTAAGAGGATCCGTGATATTGGTATATTTTCGTTCATAGAAAAAAAGAACTTTTGCAAAGCAGTAACCAATCCTCACTCTCTTTTTTGTTTCATTGTCATTGTGATTGTGTTTTCCTTTCAGTGGTCTCCTAGTATTCGTCAGTTTCATGATCAAGGAGAACCAGGCAAAGATCTGCCGATATTGGAGCAGACGCGGGAGGCTGATCCCCACGAGACAGAGAGCTCCAAGAAGATGGAGGCAACCACCAAGCAGACCCCAGATACGCTCACGACCACTACTGAGATGGTCAATGCCCCGTTTGAGGTTACATCCCCCGTGGCACTACCGGAGCAGTTTTCCCCCTTCGAGGATGTGTCCCCCCCCCCTCGCTGAGCTGCCCAAGGTGATTTCCTTCTTTGCCGATCTCAATTGTGGTTTTTCATCTAAGTATGTGGTGATTTTTTTAGAAAAGGAAGTTTGTGGTGATTAATAATGCAAAATTTTATTAGCTTCGATGCCATGCTAGACATAGTGGTTTAAATAGCTTGTGTTTCTTATACTGAAAAGTAATTCAGAATTTGTTTCTGTTTCAATTAGAGCCATGATGCAGACAAGGATTGTGTGGTTGTACATGTCACTCGCTATGAGGCGGACGACCTCAATATACGCATTGGGACAACAGAGTTCTTAGGTTGTTGGATCTTGGAAGCCATTTGCGGTTATACCAATGAAGAGTTGTATTCCAGCCTCACTGTTGTCAGGCGTGTTGTCCAGGGTGTACTGAAGCACAAGAAGTTCAAAGCTACTCCTTTGTTTGTGAGGCATATTGTTCTTGTCAAGCTTACGCAGGAAGATGACGTGGCATGCCTCCACAAACAATTTTATCAGTGGCAAGGCCACAAGGTTGTCTTCATGAAGGTTCACAAGATTGAGCTGTTGCGGGACGTCCTCGATGATGTTCATGGCAAGGTCCGTCTTGTGTCCAGCCCAAATTAGATCGAGGCATGAAATAGTTGCCCCAGCTAGTGTTTAATAGTAGTTTGGATTGTGTCTAATTATCCGAACCTTGCCTGTTATCGACCCCTCTAGGGCTAGTACTCTATTTGAATCCGTCTATGGGAACTGCTGCTACTTTTGTGTGCCCGTGAATCATTTGAGAACCATCGTAATTGTTGCCGAAACAGATGCGTCCTCACTAGTTTTTTCATGAATATGGCATGGTAAGACATAAGTTGTCACGGTTTATCATACGAGTAGTGTGTGTTTTGATGAAATAGAGCACTCGTTCGAGAACCGTGCGCCGACGTATACATAAGTACTTGTAAACACTGTTGGTGCTACCCCACTTGTAAGAAGTTGTGCAAAACACGGCACATTGGCTCAGCTCGCTTCAACACTAGGCTATCGACCAGCTAACAATCAACAATCTGCTGGCTGACATATAAGCAACTATGTATCTGGTTACATTGGTTCATGCAGTTAATTGAGGCCACAATGTAATAAATTCCAAACATTCACATGCTAGTCCAGCGCTCATGTGGAACACTCACATTAAACTCGTCTTCATAAAAAACTTGAAAAGCATAAGTTAAGCAATTTTATACATCTCAATGATTCATAGAACAAAACTAACATATACTAGTTCACAGCAAAAGACAAAGTTGTGAGAAGGTTTAAATCAGGAAAAAAACAAGCAAGGCTTCTCTGAGCAAAGGGCCTCCTGGCAGGCTTAAATTTCCTGGAGTTCACTCTGGTTTTTTCTTGTTGCCACCATTCAGGGTTAGGTTCTCTAATTCCAGAATAACCAATTATAATTGTGGTCTCAGCTGGAATGCTGAACTGAACCATGCAGTGTACCGACCAGATGAAATGCTTGTGCATTCCACTAAATTTAAGCACCGCTATTTGCAGAAATAAGCAGACCACAATGCCTCTTGTCCGCGCACCTGTCCAAAAAACCGCCGTGCAGCCGTGCCAGCTAGTCCTCGGTCCATGGATGAACTTGTAGAAAGTGCATTCCAGACTAGGATGCAGTTGTTTTTGCTCATCCCTGCACTGCAATCAGGAAGTAAAACGTAGGAATCAACTTCTTTTAGATTGCGTTGGTCATTCTACCTTAGTTACTACCAATGTACGGATACCTTGAGGACGGGAGGTTAGACGACGGCAGCGAGGGATGGCCATCTCATTTTGCGCAGTTGTACTAAAACTGAGGTGTGTGCTTTTGATTGCGCGGATAGAAACGATACGGAGACAGACATCCCAAAACGATATGGAGACAGACATCTCTATTTATGCAAATACGAAATACGGTTATTTAAACAGTGACAGATATTACTACTTTTCCCCCGTTTCCTTTTAGAACCAAGTCCTAGATTCATGCTACAACTTTCCCACTTTCTTCCCTATTTGAACAAACGCTTTGAGTCGACTGTATGAACAAGCTTTACTTCTAGTAATAGTAGAAGTCTAGGTGGCTTTGGAACAGCGCATGGAAGTAGAAAATGATCCACACGAAGGGAGCTGGGGCAGTAGAGGAAGGCAGGTTTCGAAGGAATATATACCTGAGGGTCGTCGGCATGTGGCAAAGACGGCGTCGGGAGGCTGCATCTTGGCCACAATACCACAGGGAGGAAGAAGGGGTCGGAGGCCCTCCCGAGCCGGCGCTCTCTTAGAGAGAACGACACGACCGCCGATCGGGACGCGCGGGCAGCCGTTGGTCTCCTCCCTCGCCGCCGACGACAGCGTGAATGATGCACCTACACCCCTGCCCCGGTCGAGGTTGTCCGGCCGGATTTGTGACCAGCCGTGAGCTGAGAGAGAGTGTGGCCACCTATGTGTTGCTTAGATCTGGAGAGCATGAGAGAGTGAACGAGAGGAACCCTAGTAAAGCAAGCGCTAAGGCTCCTGCTTTTATATATAGTGGAGTGATTTTGTTGTACCAGCCTCAAAAATGCGCTCCTACATGTACCCATGAGTGGGTGTGAGAGAGTGCGTGCGTGCACCGCTTCTCTTCATGAGAGTACAATATACTATGCCCAAAGAACGTTCGCCGCAAGAGTAATAGTATAAGTGTGTGACGTGTGAGCTAAAATAACATGTGCGCGCCGTCTTTTGTTTTTTAGAAGTTCTGAGGGTAGGGTGTGAAGAGCACATATGTGTGTGATGTCTACCTGCAGATAGACAGTGGGTGCGACGTGCGACTCTGCGAGAGGACTCGGGAGAGTCGTGACTCATGAGGGTGCGTGTACGTGAGAGCGAGGGGGCACGAGCAATGCTACACGTACAAACAAGTTACAGGTTTTTACAGATTGAGTTAATTTGATTGGTCAACTGGGGTGGGAGGCGGACCACCCCCGTGAAAATCAGGGGGGCAAAGTTTGTGATTGGTTGTTAGAAGTAAAGAGCTGGTAAAATCTTGTAATTGTTTGTATGTCTAGCATTTGGGGGGGCATGTATCAATGCAATGCATGTGTCCATAAATCATTGTCCGACAAACGTTCGCCACAAGCCTTTTCCTGACGAACGCCGTAAGAACCGTTAGATCAGCATCTGACAGTGTCAGTTTTGCCATGTCATTTAACAGAACAACCACTCCTCCTCCACACAAATATTCCACGTGAGTGTTAGCAACTGCCGTATGCTCCCTCCATTCAGAAATGCAGTGCATATAGCTTTATTAAAAATTCGAACCTTGCAAACTTTTACCGAGTTTCCGTGTACCAAATTGCACATGTAGAATACCATGTACTATATATCATTTCATTCATCTTTGAGAGGTAACTATAAAGATGGGTGAGGAGTCTACAAAGAAAGACCATCGTATCACCCGCAGCAATTTCAAGCATCCTTTAGTGTCGAGGAATATCATAGGAACTCTATATGATATGATTTTTATAGGATTTTTCCTTTAGAGCCAATTGTTTCATAGGAATAGATTCATATACTCCACATTTCAAAGGAAATAAACATGATATCATTTCTATAGATTTAGAGCCACTAGGTTCATATGAATGGATTCCTATACTCCCTTAATTTCAAAGGAAAATAAACATTAGCGTATATTCAATAGAAAAGTTCCTATGATATGAACCAAATTACATCTCTTTTCTAATCCCTCCTCATAGGAATTGAGATACATGTCATCTCTAGATTCAATAGAAAAGTTCCTATGATGTGAACCAAATGACATCTCTTTTCCAATCCCTACTCATAGGAATTGAGATGCTCCATGTCATCTCTTTCCCTACAACTTCCATGTATACATCTTCTATTCCTAAATAGATAGTACAACCTACTAGTAGCTTTTTTCCAAAACATGCAACTATGGCACAAGAACTATATAGTGTGCCAATAACTTTGAAAGATGGTCGCTGGATGAAGCTAACCCGACAGTGCAGAGATAGGAAAATCCGAGCACTACTGGCCGTTGGATATCATCAACATTCAACCAGATCTGCCACATGTACAATTTAGAAGACTCCATGGTTGAACTTAAGCATAATGCACAAACCTCAAAACACAAGCACTTCTCCTTTCTTCTAGAATCTTCTATATCATCATTGATTATTTTTTTCTAAATGAATTGCCATTATTTGTTTTTTACTTTATGATTTACAATGCACAACCCCATGAATCTTAACATTTTTATAAAACTAATTGATTTTGAATGAGATGAACTATAAGAACTAAACGAACATCTACATCATGCATATATGACTCAAAGGTTTACATGCTATAGTGTGTATTTATTCATAATTTGGTTTCGAAATCTCATGCGTTCAATACATGTGTACCTTACTAGTTTTGAGTAGAGTAGCAAATTTCACGCGGCCCCAGGTATATCAAAATGCAGGGCCCATGCATCATTGCCTTTCGGTCGAACCTACGTCCACAATTTTTTGTATGTACTATATCTCCACTGGTCCCCGAACCCAAAATGATGCCTCGTTCCCGTAAAACCAACCGGCCCACACATATTTAAGGCGTTGACTCAAACATGTTTACTATGACGTGGCCCCGCATGCCGTAGTACTCCTACAAACCCTACCGCCGCACTCATCATCGGTTTTCTTCAAGAGGACGAGGGAGAAGCCGATTTGTAGTGGAGGCACTTTAAAAAAAGGATCTGTAGTGGAGACCCCTACCCTAGGGTGCCCTAGGTAGTTGCCGCACACATCATTGTTTTCTCTTTTCTTTATGCTCTTGCGCCCTAGAGTGAAATGATGGTTGCTTCGTCCATCTAGCTTAATGCGGGAAAGGTGGGGCTATGTGATTTGACCCCTCGTCGCTCATTTTCTACTACTGCGGCGCTACGACTGGGGTGCCTCCAATTCCAACCGCTGCTCCAAACTGTAATTTGGTGCATCGCACGCGGAACAAGACGGTGGATGAGCCACATGTCGGCCAAAGGGGTCCTGTTAAGTGTGTCGCCATTTCGTGTGCGGACTGACCCTGCTTGAGTTGCTACGCCAACACGACAGGAGCAACCTACCACTTGGTTTTGCTCCTTGGTGAATCCCGACTATATTGATCTAAAAAGATACATGTTGAACTACCCTCTCTGTCTCGGTTTTTTTTTATTTTTAGGCATCTCAGTTTATAGGGCCTGCACGTAGTTCTAGGTCATCCATTTGACTACCTAAATATGAGTTACTATATCACAAAAAGTATATCATTGGATTCTTAAGCGGATGTAGTTGTATTTAAAAGTCGAGGGCGGGGCTTTTCTTGCGCGGGAGGCGGGGTAGTTCCACCTAATCGGTTCGACACAGACGCGAGAAGACAAGGGAGTAGGCTTCTGCAAACGTAGAGCTATGTGATTTGACATCGAGTTACTGCTGGACAGTTGGGGCCCCGTGATTTAACTTGCCATTATCATTTTAACTGTGGCACTACGACCGGCGTGAGTCTCCCGATTCCTGACCACCTCCATTACGAACAAAGAGATAGAGAGGAGTAAAAATATACACTTGTAGCCAACCTTGTTGTAGTATGAGTGACTACGTGATGACTATGTATGACATGCCAACATCAGATATCCTAATGCACCATGTTAAATCTCCAAGGGCGCGACCGCGCGAGCGACGCGACAGTCGTGGTAGGCGCGACCATGATACGGGCTGCTGGCAGCCCTTGGATCTGAGATCAAACGGTCGCATGCTAAGTTGCTGAAAATTTGCAAAATAACCCTCCAGGATATGATATTCACCCATAGGTCTAGAATCACGCCATGCAACCGTTCGATCTCAGATCCAAGGGCTCTCGGAAGCCCGTATCATGGGAGAGTGGAAAGCCACTACCCTGCCGTTCGCACGCTGGCAGTTCGCTCCTACTCGTCCCCGCACGTCCTTCAATACTACGGCAGTTCGCTTCTAGTCATCCCGTCTATTCACATTACGGTAGTTCCACTAATCCTAACCCTCCTCCCAAATCCATGGCGTCCCAACTCTCCACGATCGGCGGTGAGTACAAGGTTATAACCATCACTGGCGATGAGTTCAACGTCATCTACACCCGTTATTCTGCGACGGTGAAAGGATGCCTTTCTCGCTTCAGACGCATGTTCGAAAACTCAGATGATGAGTGGGTCGCTGGGCTAGATGTTGAGTACACCACAGTCCTTGGACGAGACAAGGATCTAAAGGACGAAGAGAGGAAGAAGCCCGCCGTGATCCAGGTTTGCGTACATAACGTTTGCTTGGTCTACCACATATGCCATGCCGACGTTGAGTGCCAGGATTTTAAGAACTTCCTCAAGGAAAAAATAGTGAAATTCGTTACTGTAGACTTTAAGAACGACAAAGAAGTCCTGGGTCGAATAGGCCTCGTTGTAGGCAACACCTTCGACCTCCGAAAGAATCGGCTGGTGCCCTCTTGTCAGCCTTCAATGCTGACCCTGGCAGGAGCCATGGTTCATCCTTCGTACCGTAAACTGGAGAAACCTCATCACATGTTTCATCGTCATGCATGGTAGCGGAAATAGATATAGACCACATCCACTATGCTGCAATGGATGGCTACCTTTATTTCAATATCTACAAGGGTTGGATGAAGAGTAACAGCCAAGTGTGCGGTTCAAGCAAAGAAGTATCGGCCAAGAGGGAGAGGGACATGGACGAAGTCAAGGACGTGGACTCTGAGTAAGGTGGCGGTGTCATTGCTCATGGTGGTTCTAAACTTCTAATGCAGTGTCTACCGGATTAGTTGCATAGTTTAATTTAAGGTGTGCTTAGTTTAATTTGAGGGGTGTGTTGCGCTGAGCCCCCAGCAGAACTATGTTATGTTTCTTCTCGTTACTTTAACTCTTCAGTATGTACATACTACTAGTATTTCTTTAATAGAATTTAGCACCCCAATTAAGCACATACTAGCTTTTTTAATAGTACTATATGCATAATTTGGCGACAAGCGCTCTATATATGTACCACTTTTTTTTAATTTCAATTTTTGTTCCATGGCGCAATCCATCGATAGTACTACTGTACAAAAGTATACATTTTTTAAAAGGCTAGAGTACTGTTTATCACATATATAGCCAGTTAAGTTCTCAACCTAGAACGACATGCATGCCATGTACTAAACCGATACAGAGGAAGTATAGTAAAAATGAGGTGATTTTACCGAGCGATCGGTGGGGGAGCATGGCCTGTCATGCGGTCCCACGTGTCATGATGTACCAAGGCGATGCGCGTGTCCCTCTTGAGGCAGAAGCAATACTACGTGGTTTGAGATGATGGCGAACCGAAGTGTGAAATAATGGTTGCTTCGTCAGTCTGGGAAGGTGCAGCATTGTGATTTGACGTCTCATTGCTCAGTACTACTACTGGGCCAGTACGAGTGGGGTGCGTCCCCCTACTATTCTGCACTGTTATTTGGTGCTTGACACGTCGACCCGGTTGCTATATGTCCCACATGTCGGCGACAGGAAGTACAGAATTCATGAAAGGGAGCGTCAACGGAGGAGTATACTACAGAATTCATGAAAGGGAGCAACTTAGTTTTGGAAAAATCTGTTTTTACAAAGTACGTACCCACTAGGGTTTATAGGGCTCATCTAAAAAACATTCGTTTTTTCGTTTGACAAGTCTCAATTCTACTATACTAGTAGTAGTACCATTACATGTTGGATTTCGAGGTGCGTTAGGCTAGTCATAGTGGGAGTAACTTAGCTAGTAACATAGCGCACTTCAAGAATTTTTTGCTTATGTGGCAAGTAATTAATGAGAGGTGGTAACATAATACGTTACTGTAACATAGCGGTTTTCAAGACAAGATGAGTCTACAAGGTAATTAATGAAGCCATCTAATTTACTACTATTATGTTACTTTGCATTATGAAGTTAGTAACTTAGGCTAGTGTCATATGCATGACACTAGTTTAAGTTACTCCCCACTACGACCAGCCTTAGATCACCCAACGCAAGCAGTGTCAAGAGGAAACTAACCAATGCATGTACAAGTTCATGGAAATTTAGTGGTCATTCATGCATTCGTTCTAATTAATGCCTCGGTAAACATAACTTCTTGAGAAAAACAAGCGTACTAATTACTTGTGCAAACTACGAAATTAATTCGACCACTCACCGTCTACCTTGGTTGGAGAGATTTTGAAATTGAGCCATAAACTGGAAAGGAGGGAGTAGTAAATTTTGTCTCGATTACTATTTGGTTGGAGAGGTATTTTTTTATAGTGGCCTTGTATAAGTAAATGGAGGGAGTACTAACCAAAGTAAGTACGTAGTAGGGACGATGAGTAAACGGAGGGAGTAGTAAAATTTTCTCCTCGTGCTACGAGCCACCGCGCGTGTGGGCAAGGGAGCGGGCGTAAAGGCGTACAGTACTACTACTACTACTACTACTACTACTACTACTGCTAATGCTACTACTACTACTACTACTACTACTACTACTACTACTACTACTACTACTACTACTACTACTACTACTACTACTACTACTACTACTTCTACTACTACTACTACTACTACTACTACTACTACTCATAAGCAAGCTTCACCTCATCCTGCGAGCCATCGCGGCCGTGGGCGCGGGAGACGGTGTACTAAGCAAGCTTCTCCTCATTCTGCAATTTGACGGGACACATTAAAACTACTCCAGTGTATAGATCCTTGCCTCTAAGGTAGGCCCCACATGGTTTGCCTCTTTTTTTAATTTAACATAACGCGTCAATTCGCAATTTGTTTGTTCACCCGTGGTAGACAATCCTCCCTCCACCAAGTGGACAACCAGTACACGTGCCAAATTACCACGTGGGCTGCCTTTTTCGTACAGAAATGAGCTCCACCGTGTACCCGCGCGGGTGTGGTTGGGAAAGAGACGGGAGTATGTGCGTCGTGCATGCACCTCTTCTCTTCGTGCAAATCCCCCACCTACGTGGGTGTGTGTGAGAGGGATACAAACCTAGACATAATGCGCCGTCCATCCCCATGCCTCCGCCCAGTCCGACCACCAGTCACCACCACGCCCCACTCCTCCTCACCTTATCTCTCATCTTTCTCCCTCCATTTTTATATTCAAATGAACAACGCGGTGCTAGTTCTGGACAAGACAAGTATATAATACCTGGCCTAAATGGTCGCCTGCTGATCGATTTGTGTTCCTCATGTCCGGCAGCATGATCACCGGACTGCCGGGAGCCCCGGAGGTATATGCTTCAGCGCAAAGGACGGCTCGCTTCCCCACTGCCCAACTGATATCATTGGCTGGTGCCGAAGATGATGGTGGCCGGCACCGGTTCGAGTTCATCACCAGCGACTACTTCGCCATGGCCGGCACAGACTCGAGTTCATCCTAACATTCCCCTCTTCCGTGGAGCCCATGCGGGGTCGACGAAGGTCCTTGCAACAAAAGGATCCGACAAGACACCTGCTGTGTACGCCGGCGTCGCCTCTGCGGTGGCCTTCATGGGACCCAAGCGGCGGCGGCATCCCGTGTTCTACTTCTCCTCGATGATGGCGACGGACACGGAGGCACTGGCCACCGACTCGTCGCTCTCCGCGCACCCGGCTTCTGTCGCTGCTTGCGTGGCGCGACTGCCGGCATGGGAGTGTCGGCCACATAAATGGGAGGCGCTGTATGAGGTGGCGGCGTGGACGGCAGCAACGACGCCCGTGCGCCGCTCCTCGTCAAGCTAGCCTGGAGCGGCGAGTTGCTGAACTGCGTGCCAGCTTGAGGCGGCAACTGGCCCCGTCGGGCGAGGGGAGGGAGGTGGATCAGCGAGCTGCATAGCTCATATTCGGCGGGCTACCCAGCCGGCTTGGATGCGGAATAACTACTCATCGTAAGCCATTGTAAGAGTGGACAAAATGGTGGAGGAGATAGGGGAGCGGCGGAGGTGTCCGATTCTTGGCCGGCGTTTGGCCTCATTTAAATAGGAGATTAAATAGACGGCGGACGGGAGGAGCTCGGCCGGCGTTGCGTTTAACGCCGGCCCGGTCATGAACAGACGTGTGTCCAGAGTGGGTTTCTCGGCTTCCACACGGGCGGGTTTCATGGAGGCGTTTGAATACGGCACGGAGGCGTGTTCAGCCGGGCGTGCCGCGAGTGGCGCCCTCAACTCTGACCTAGGACACCGCATCGTTCTTCCATTGACGTGTGGGCTCTTTGGGTGCATGGCCTGCAGGTCAGTGACCCAACGCAGGCAGCGCACAGCAGAGGAACCTTTGGTGGGCCAGGGCGGTCAGAAACAGGCATTTCATAAATCGATGATTGTTCATTGAGTGTGACGTCATCTTTTTCATGTAGATAAGCCTACTATGTTGATAGCCCGTTCGATACGTTGTGATTCATAAAGACCGCTGCAAACATCAATGTTCTTCTTATCACAGATAAGATTGATTAGTACCTGTAACAATCCATGTCCTTAACAAAGGGTGCATGCACGTATAGGCTGGGCGTGCGTCTTGCGTCGTGTGCTGTGTGCATGCAGGCGTGTGAGTGTTGCGTGCATGCAAGGGTACGTTTCAGTGTAGCATGCATGGGTGCGTACGTGTGTGTGTTTGTGAGTGCATGTGTACGTGTCAGTGTTGCACGCTAGCATGCATGCGTGTGTACGTGTCAGTGTTGCACGCCTACATGCGTGCGTGTCTTGCGTGCGTGCATGTGTACGTGCGAGGTGAGGCTACACGTCAGTCGATTGACTTTTTCATCTCTGTTCATTAGATTTTCCAACCGTTGGATACGAAATCAAGGGCCTCCAGTTTATCATCAAACTCCACCCCCCTGAGCTGCCAGCCACCACCGGCCGAACCGCCATCCCCCGCGCCCGCGGCCAGCCCGCCCTCCCTAAAACCACTCCCCACCGCCGGTCCGCCGCCGCACCGGCCATCCCTCTAGCCCCCCCCCCACCGAGCTTTTTCTCCGGGGATCCCCACCCCACCGGCCAATGAACGCCCCCAACCGCCGGTGACTGTCAACCAGAGGTCTCACGACTTCGAATACCCACCGACCACTAATTTATTACCATTTCTATCCTTCATATACGCGCTGACGGGTGGGCCCTATGGTAATGTGCGCTGCTGAATGTGGACCATTACACTGGTCAATTGATCGTGTTATCAACAAATTACGGAGCTGTATGGTGAGGCAGTGACCGTATGATCACCCTAAAATGTACTCCTATTTTATTAACACAGTACAGACTCAAACTACCATTTCTTTCTTTGATATACGGGCTGACAGGTGGGCCCCATGGTTACGCGCCCCGATGGTGCAACACTAGTTGCGCCACGTGGAATGTTTGACTGGTCAATTGATTGTGTCATCAACAAAATACGGAGTTGTACGGGTGAGCCAGTGACCGTATAATCATGATATGTATTTGTTTAACATGGTATAGACGCAAGGGCTCATATATACGCGCAAGCACTCACCGCTATAAGCGCACACACGCGAACCCTACCCCTATGATCACCTTCGAGAGAGTGGGCCAGCATATATGATCTTGAGATTTTACAAAGTCACCATAGGTGCCTCGTAGTCGAGTGGAACGTCTCCTCCCACTGAACATACATCACCGGAAAATACTGAAATTAACACAAGATAAATGTGAGCACCGGGACTTTAACCTTGGTGGGCTGGAGAAACCACTGTCCTCTAATCACCCAACCACATGTTGGTTAGCACGACAAAATGTATGTGGTGACCGTGATGAGCTTATTCTGAAGTCCAGTGACCATATCTTGCTTTCGCTTCAAATACAATGACCGTAAGTGTCGTCAACAAAATACGGAGCACGCATCAAATGCAAAGTCCGTCAGTGCCATCAACAAAATATGGAGACGTATCGTGAGCTACATGAAGACTCATGGGTCGGTTCTATCCTGCGCCACATATAGGTTGGACCGAGACGTGTTATACGAAGACCCATGTGGAGGACTCGGCGTACAACACGACGCTACCAGAGTCGCGGAGGACTCTATCCCCACTGGTGATAAGCCGACTATATATGATTTGTAACCTTAGGCCCTTAGTATGTTATACAAGCTTGGGGGCTAGTTCGTCGATAGTATACACACGCACAATGCCTGGTATTCACGTGTACTTTGTACAAACCCCTATCACTAATATACAGTACCAGGAGTAGGCTCTTTCTTCAACTGCAAGGGTCCGATCCGAACTAGGGTAAAACTTTGCCTCGTATTACCATCCAGCCTAACAGCCAGGGATATCCTACCGAATGATATGATGAAATCATATCTACCAACTACTAAGAGAGAGGTGTGTCGGGGGGGCAATGTGTGCGAGAGAGGCTTAAAGATAATGTGCGTGCAGGAGACACGTAGGCACATATATGTGCGTATAGAGGGCTAGTAGAGACCGTGCATGTGTATATATGCATGTGAGAGATATAGTGTTTTCCAACTGAGATTAGTGAAAAGAGTGGTACATGGTAGTCTGAAAGAGAGAGAGAGAGAGAAATAGAGAGAGCATGTGCGTGAGTCACCCCGACACCCTGAGAGAGATTGTGAGCATGTGTGAAAGAGAAATGCCAATGCATATAAAGTGTGTGCACTTATGCGTTAGATAGAGAGATATACAACGCGTTTGTGAGAACGGGGCGAGGCATAGTGCATCTACGTGTAAAAGGAGGTTCTACGCATTAAATTAAAATACAAATGGCATTATTATTTTTGGACGAGAGCATGAATTTTGCAAATTGCGTATGGACGAAAATCGGTCTATCACACACCCATACTCTAGCATGTGCATGTGTTTATTTCATATTATCGATCCATAGAGTGAGAGCGGTTTGAAATACAGGCAATGGATGCTTTTGCAATTCATATATAAACACTAATTAGTGCACTCCATGTTGTTAGTGTGAAGCACTTTATACATTTGTCACTTGCATGGATACATTCCAAATTGCTAGCTACGTAATAGAATACATGTCGAATTCAACATAAAGGGGGTTTCGAAGATTCGAATTCATAGGAAGTGCATTCATCTATTTGAACCCGAGATAATGGCATTTGTAAATCAGATGTAAAAGGGGGCATCAATCTTTGTTGTGAGTTTGAACATGCTATATATATTCATACGCATATCTAACTTTTTTTTGCAACCAAGGAGATTATATCTGGAACCATGCATGAACTGAGGTAAGTTGCATATTTTTTTAATATATACTCGTGTACAATGTATATTCAAATGTACCCCCTCCATTCCAAAATAATCGTAGCTTTAGGATTTTCAAGAGTAAAGATTTGTGAAGTTTGACAAATCCTGAAAGTTCAATTCAAGAGAACCGAAAACGTTAATGCTTTTGCTCCCAAATATTGAATGAAGCGCCAAATAGGCCTCTGGACACCCGAAACCGCGCGAGACTAATGTTTTGGTGGTACGAAATTACTGTCCTAACTCTGGCCCATGTAGCCTATCGGCCCGATGTCCAAAGGTCTAAACCAGGATAGGTTTGTAACTTCTCCAAGACGCCAGTCTCAGCCGCCTCTGAGAAGCATTCATACGCCGTGGGCGCCTACCCATGCGCTCGGCCGAAATCTATCCCGCCCACATTTGGGACACCTGACATGACTGTCCTACCCCCAACCCGCAATATGTCCGAAATTTTAGATTGGGGCAAAGTTTGTAACTTTCCCCAAATTTCAAACAAGCGCGTCTCAAACCGAAACATTGTTCCCCCTTACTTCCCCGCCTCCCTCTGTTTCCCCATTCATACTCCGTGGGCGCGAAAACGCCCTCTCCACCAGCCGCGAAACCCCAGCCTCCTCCGTCCTCCACCCCACAGCGGCCAATCCACCGCCGCCCTCCTCCATCACGCCGGACCCGGTACCCCGACGTCGTCATCCAACGCAACCGCAACCGCAACACCCTCAAGGACTTAGCAGCTGAAGCCGAGGCAGAGCTGCCTCCACGACGCCGACGCCGATGCCGACGTGCGCCATACCAGAACCACTCCGACCACGCCGTCCTGCGCCTTACTGCTGCGGCTCCACTGTCGCAACCGTCCACCGCACCAGAGCTGTTCCTGCTACGCCGTCGTTCGCCGCCTCGGATCTGCTTCCCCGCCGTCGACAGAGGGCCACCGCACCACACTCAACAACTTGGCCATGGGTTCGTCCAAGGCTGCACCGTCCTCCACAACTTCTGGTTTCCGGCGAACAACAAGAAGATCGTCGGAAAAACAGAAGGAGGACACAACACTGCCAGCAGAAAGAGTTACTCCTCTTCCCTTATTCGTGCAAATCTTACGTCTCCGCTCACACCGTATTCATCCCACGAAAGAAACTAGTTGAGCGCTTCTTACTGCATCTTCTTCGTGATACTAAATGCACAAGGTTTCCTCCCTTTTACTATTTCACCTTTGCTAGAGGTCAGTAGACCGCCTGGATTTCAATTTAGGGTCAGTCGAACCGCAATTAAAAGAAGCAGCACCCGCTTAGGCGCGCGGATCACCTAGTCCTCCTGTTCCCCAGGGAAGCGGCGCATTGGTGTCTATCATAGGGGTGTGGGGCACAGGAGCTGCTTGCGCCCGATCTAGAGGTCGGAGGGGCTTGAATGGATGGCCGGGGGGGGTGCCAAACACGGTGGTGCGGTGAGGTCGAGGGGAAGGCGTAGGCAGGGGAGGAACTGGGCCGGTGGTCGCTGGCGTTTCGAGGAAGATCGTCAACACTGACTGGCTGGAGGTAGATGAAGGCGATCTTCCCGTTCTTTGTACATCGGACGGTGCAGAAAAAATGGACTGACCTATTTGCTTTCAGTCTACTGTTATTTTCATAGAATCATGTAGCAATTTAGTGTGCCATGCATGTTGTAGAGCTATCATATGTCTCCCGTCATTTATTTCTCACCGACCAGCTATCTGCTACCTTTACACTGTACTAATTGTGCACACACTTCACCCATACTCACACTATTGTTTTTTTATGCATGGGTATTTCAGACTCCAACGCAGTGTTGATGAATGCAGAAAAGAAAAGACAGAAGTTGCTCTAGTGTAATTCGAAGACAAGCACTAAGCGTTTCAGCACTCTAATGGGTGCAGTGTCAGTAGTTGGAGACAGTAAACGTAGATCCGCAGTTGATGATCTCAATTGCCACACACAACCATCCCAGGTGCTTGATTTAACTTCACACTGTCAAATGTGGTTGCATGTTGCATATGGTGTCTAGCTTGTATTGCTTCCAATTTGGTTAAATTGCATCTGCTTACTTTACACATTATACCTTTGATAATGACATGCCTTCCTGTTTTTGATACATACTACATATGTCTATTAACCATGTTCGTACATCAAACTAATGCTCTTTTTATCCCTCGTCAATCACTTATGATGAGACAGTCACCCGAGTGGGTTACTATGAGACGCCCTACTCGTTTAAAGAGTGCAGTGTCATCCTCCCCACATGATTCTCAGGAAACAGCAAGGCTAAATGAAGATAGTCAACGTAGCTCTCTAGTTGATCACCGCAATTCCCCCACACCACCATCGCAGGTGCTTGCTCTTACTTGGCAGTGTGATATGTGGTTGCATGTTGCATATGGTGTCTACCTTGTAATGCTTCTAATTAGGGTAACACATTATACCTGTGAATATGACATGCCTTCCTGTTTTTGGTACATACTATGTCTTTCTATTAACCATGTTCTTACATCAAACTACTTTTCTTGTGTATCCCTCATCAATGCTCCTAATTTGTTAAATTGCATCTCCTTAGCTTACACATTATACATGTGAATATGACACGCCTTCCTGTTTTTGGTACATACTACATCTACCTATCACACCATGTTCTTACATCAAACTACTGTTCTTGTGTATCCTGCGTCTATCGCTTATGATGAGACAATCACGCGCGTGGGTTAATATGAGACGCAATACTCTTATAAAGAATGCAATTTCATCCTCTCCACATGATTCTCAAGAAAGAACAAGCCTAAATGAAGATATTGAACGTAGCTCTGTACCTGAAGACCGGACTTCCCCTACACCACCGTCATAGGTGCTTGCTCTAACTTCGCAGTGTGATATGTGGTTGCATGTTGCATATGGTGTCTAGCTTGTAATGCTTCTAATTAGGGTAAATTGCATCTGCTTAGTTTACACACTATACATGTGAATATGACATGCCTTCCTATTTTTGGTACACACTACATCTATGTGTTAACCTTGTTCTTACATGAAACTACCTCTCTTCTGTATCCTGCATCAATCACTTATGATGAGTCACCTTTATTCGTTGCATATTGCATATTATTTCTAGCCTGTTGCCATGTATTGCTTCTAATTTGGTCAAATACATTTGTTAGGGCACCCTTTTAATTTGGCCCATGTTCAAGAATTCATCCGATTAACCAGTTAACTTCCTGATTAATCCCTACTCATAGGGTCACCGAGTAGCCGATAAACCAAAAAGTCGTACGATTAATTGATTAAATGGCCGATTAACTTGCCGATTAGCCAATTAATCCCATACTCGCTAGCCAACCGAGAAGCTACCAGTTAACGATTTCCTCAACAATGAATTTGGCAGAGTGATATTGGTTTCATCTTTCATATGGTTTCTAGCTTGCATCAATTCTAACAAGTTCAAGCACCTTGTGGTTAGTTTACACTTTATACATCATACATGTCAATATGTCACGCCGTCCTGTTTTTCATAAATATTCCATCCTCCTATCATCCGGCTGCCTTACATGAAAGTAGTGTTCGTCAGTATCATGCATCAGTGAGTTCTGAAGAGCATATTTTATTCCTTTTTCTTGTGGGTTTGACTTGACAAGGCAAAATCAAGAACGAGGAAGGAAAAGAGTAAGGAAGGCGATGATGGTGGTCCTCTGCAGCAACGTAAACGGAGCATCTGTACCGATTCTCCTTATACTGATAGTGCATTACAAGGTCCAAGTCTCCGGTCCCCTACTCCACCATCCAAGGTGCTTGCTCTAACTTGGCAGTGTGATATCTGGTTGCATGTTGCATATGGTGTCTAGCTCGTATTGCTCCTAATTAGTGTAAACTGCATCTGCTTAGCTTACACATGATACATGTGAATATGACACGCTTTCCTGTTTTTGGTACATACTATATCTGTCTATCACACCATGTTCTTACATGAAACTACTCTTCTTATGTATCCTGCATTAGTCACTTATGATGGAACACCTTTAAGTTGGTAGTGTGATATTGGTTCGCGTCTTGAATATGATTTCCAGCATGTATTACTTCTAGTTTGATGAACGCCACCTATGACGAGACAATTTTAACTTGGCAGAGTGATATTGATTGCACCTTCCATATGGTGTCTTGCAGTGTTTCTAATTTGTTGAAGTGCCTTCTGCTTAGTTACCACATCATAGGTGTGAATATGTCACACCATCCTATTTTTCATACATATTCCATCCTTGCGTCATGTGTTTGCCTTTCATCCGAGTAGTGTTCGTCAGTATCATGCATGAATGAGTTCTGAAGAGCGAATTTTATTCCTTTTTCTTATTGGTTTGACTTCACAATGCAACATCATTACAGCTGAAGGAAATTAGTCCGGGAGTGCATGATGGTGGTCCTTCGGAGCAACTCAAACAGGGGGTCTCTACAGATTCTACTCCGCCATCCTCCCAACAAGATTCGCAAGACAACACAAGGCTGGACAGTCAATGTAGTTGTGTAGACGATGAGCACATCTCCCCTACTCCACCATCATAGGTGCTTGCTCTAACTTGACACTATTATATGTGGTTGCATGTTGCGTATGATGTCTAGCTTGTATTGCTTCTAACTTGAATTGCATCTTCTTACTTTACACATAATGCCTGTGAATATGACACGTGTTCCTGTTTCTAGAACATGCGTGTACATGATGAGCACATCTCCCCTACTCCACCATCACAGGTGCTTGCTCTTACTTGGAACTGTTATACATGGTTGCGTTTTCCATATGATGTCTAGTTTATATTGCTTCTGATTATGTTGAATTGCATCTGCGTAGCTTACAACTTATACCTGCAACGATCACTTACCCATAAGACACATTTAACTTGGGACTGTGCTGTAGGTTGCATCTTGCATTGTCTTCTAGCTTGTACTGCTTCTAATTTCTTGAAATGGCACTTATGACGAGACACTTTTTACCTAATAGAGTGATATTAGTTGCATGTTCATATGGTGCCTAGCTTTCATTTCTTCTAATTTTGTTGAAATGCCTTCCGCTTACTGTTTTTTCATACATATTCCATCCTCCTATCATACGTGTGAATATGAAACGCTGTCTTTTTTTGTATATATTCCATCCTCCTATCCTGCACTTGCCTTACATCAAAGTAGTGTTTGTCTGTATCATGCATCAACCAGTTATGCAGAGCTAATTTTATTCATCTTCTTGTGGTTTTGACTTCATAAGGCAATATCAGAAAATAGGAAGGAAAAGAAGTTAGGGGATGTTGGTGGTCCTCCGCACCGACGCAAACAAAGACTCTCTAGATTTGCCACTGCTACTGCTAATGAAGTTGAAGTCCCAAGTCTACATGATGAGTTCATCTCCCGTACTCCACCATCGCAGGTGCTTGCTCTAAGTTGACAGTGTGATAATTGGTTTCATGTTGCATATGTTGTCTAGCATGTATTTCTTCTATTTTGATTAAATTGCACCTGCTGAGTTTATACGTTATACATGTGCATATGACATGGCTTTCTGTGTCTAGAATACACTGCATCTATCTATCATAGCATGTTCTTACATCAAATTACTGCTGTTGTGTATCCCGCATCAGTCACTCATGATTGGACGCTTTTAACATGGCAGTTTGATAGTGGTTGCATCTTGCATTGATTTCTACGTTGTACTGCTTCTAATTTTTTGAATTGCCACTTATGACAAGACACTTTTAACTTGGCAGAGTAATATTGGTTGCATCTTTCATATGGTGTCTAGCTTGCATTACTTCTATTTTCTTGAAAATCCTTCTGCTTAGTTTGCACATCGTAGCTGTGAATATGTCATCCCGTACTATTTTTCTTACATATTCCATCCTCATACGGTTGTCTTATATCAAAGTATTGCTTGTCTGTATCATGCATCAATGAGTTCTGAAGAGTGATTTTATTCTTTTGTGTTGTGGGTACAGCTTGACATGGCAAAGTCAAAAAAGAGCAAGGAAAATAATATAGTAGGGACTGATGTTACTCGTCGGGTGAAATGGAAAAGGTTCTGTCGTCGAGATTCTGCTAGTACTTATAGTGCAGTAGAAGGTCCATGTCCACCGGCTAAATCTACAAACACAGTATCACCTGCTCCACCAGCTGCAGCATCCGCTTCAACTGTACCAGCATCTCAACCAGTTACTCGTTCGTTTGCTCCGGAACTGGCCAGTTCCCAAGCTGCCTTCACACCTAACACTACTTCCGAAGCACTACTAACACAACATGACTTGGCAAGATCAGATGAACCTCATGAGCATCAACACCAAGACGGTACCTGACCGAGTCAAGCTGGAGTTGCATGCTCCTTTATATGTACTCTCACAGTTTGATGTACACTAACACTTTCCATATTCGTTGTTGAACTAGCACCATGGCGCAAGCGGAAACAGACATCATGGATAATGCTTGACAGATTAACAAAATCTAAAGGAGGAAGAATGGAGATCCATTTTGAGGCAGGTTTAAAACGGGCACGTGATGCTACAGAGTCAACCAAATTAGTATCAGAGGCAGTAGTTGCCGTTAGGTGTCATGCACATATCCTCCCAACGTGGATCCAGTACAGGAATGAGAAAGACAATACCCAGTTTAACACCTTCCTTGACCATTTATCCGTAAGTAATGTTATTCATCGCAATTAGTAATATTGTCTTGCTCTGTCCCATACTTTCTAGCTTCCTCCTAATAAGACTCACATTCTTTTTTCAACAGATGAGGTTCAAGTTGGATCCGAAAGATGATGCAACTAAACAAGCATGCACTCATGCTTTTCAGTCGGCTCTGCGACAGTATCGGTACCACCTTAGAAAATCTCACTTTGAAGGCAAGGCTAACAATGAAATTGCCCAAACATCTCCAGAGGAATATATTACAGATGAAGACTGGACAGCCCTCGTTAAACACTGGTCAGATCCAAAGTATCAGGTAGGCTATATGTATTTGATCAGACCACATATTGAACTTGTATTTATGTATGTGCCTTACAAGTTTATCTTCTTCTAGGCTAACTGTTTGAAGAACAAAACCAACCGTTCTAAAGTGAAATTCCAACAGACAACAGGATCTCGTAGCTATATTGCACACTGCGAGGCTCTTGTAAATAGCTGCTACTTCCTTCTTTTTTTGTGCCATATTATCGTATCTATATTGACTTGTTCCAAATACAGAGGAAAGCCCGTGCGGACCAAAAAGAACCTGAACCGAATGCAGTGCAAATCTTCAAGGATTGCCACACCAGCAAGATGAAGGGCATGAGCACACCAGTTCAAGCCGTTGTTGTAAGTCCTTACTCCTCCTGCCTTGAACTGATTGGTACTATGATGTGTTTATTTAACTACTTGGTTTGCAGCCAATGCCAGTTACTCTGTCCACTTTTATTCACAGTTGTCTTAACGTATCATTTCACCTTACATGGTTTAAAAGAGATGAAGGATATTCTTTTGGTCTTGATCTGTAATCTAGTTGTTATGTTCACATGCGCACACAATGATAATAGCCTGTTTGTTTTATATCTGTTTGCCCATGATATGAATGATGTCATACTATGTTCATCCTACTTGAAACCTTGTCTCTTTATCCTTAGATGGCAACGAATGTGAGGAAATAGACAATACAGTAGGCATGCTACATGGACATATGTTCCGAAACTGATTTTATTATGTAGTTGGCACTACAATACATGCTAATGTATTACAGTAGTTCACCAAAATAAGTTATGTATAAACGTTTAACCTACTTTGTTTGTTTTTGTCTCATTAGTAACTTATCTGGTACACTAATCTACGAGTTCAAACTTTTAGGAAGCTATGGAACAAATGATTTAACAGCCACAACCACCTGAAGGTGATGAGGCTACTACAGGCACAATGTCACCTCTTGCTGCAGTGCGTCAGTATCTCTCCACTAACAGTGCAAAAAGCACCTTCCTGCGTAATTCTCGGTTGGTTGTCAAGGTAACCTCGTCCAAATTGCCTACTGAACAAAATCTTCCTGCTAGACAGAGTGATATATCTGTGCTCCAGACACAAGTCCAATCCCTAATGGACGTTGTTTCGGAAACAAGAATAGTGGTTGAGAAATGTCGTCAAGATATGAACGGTTTTGAAACCAGACTATCAGACATTCGCTTCCTTGTTCAAGAGCAATGGCGGAAAAAAGGTGGAGATCGTGCTGCTCCATCAGATTCTACAGCCTGAAACATTAGCACTCAGGTCAAATGATCTGTGCTTCTATACATCTGATGGTGCTTTTATCTGGAAGGACTGTAAACTTTATGCCAACAAGCCTTTTGTTGTATGGTTGGAATTTATTTTGCTGTGATACAACATTTATGATGCTGCCTCAGGCTGCAGTAATTACGACGCTATTTTTGTATAGTGTAGGTTTATCTTAGTAATGTATTCGGCCGAAAGCTTCGTAGGAGCCCAACATGCCAACATTCGTCGGGCCCATTCCAATTGGGCAAAAAACGATTACGGGCCGAAATTGGCATTTATCCCACTAAAAATATCTGGGCCTAAATCAGCATAAGCTTTCATATTTTTCTGGTAGGCTTGTGCCCATAGTGGGCCTTTAACAGGCCTAAACATAATTTGGGCCCTCAGTAAAAATAGTCCGTTTACAGGTGTAAATATCTCGAGCCCATAAAAAACATGGGCCTTTAATAGACCAAAAGTGAGATTGGGCCCTGATTGTGCCAAATAACCCACTGGACTTAGCAGGCCGAAATGGTGGCCCATTTATGATGCGGATCTTTGATAGGCCGAAATTCGGACGGGCCGTAAATGCGCCGACCTATGGCCCATGGTATGACACGGGCCTTTAACAGGCCGGAACTTCGGTCGGGCTAGATTATCGTCATTTTTATATGGGCCCTTAATGGGCCCGATATGACCTTGGGCCACATATGGCCCATGGTTTACGTCCGGCGTTAACAGGCCGAAAATGACAACAGGCCGAAAGTGGCCCAAAGATGTAGTGGGCCTCTAACAGGCCGAATGTCAGACATGTCCGAATATGACCCAAATCCTTCACGGTCGTTTATGGGCTGAAAGTTTTGATGGCCTGTAAATGGGCCCAAATGAAGCCGGACCTTTAACAGGCCGGAAATACACCGGGCCATAATTCGGCCCAATTACTTAGCAGACTGTTAACGGGCCAGAAGTGACCATGGGCCGAGTTGATGACAAGTTTAGGACAGGCCGTTGATGGGCCGATTTGACAGAGAATGTTGGGCCTTTAGCTGGGCCAGCCCATTATGGTCTGCAGAATCTTGTGGGCCTTTACCTGGGTCAGCCCATTGTGGTCCGCAAAATCTTGTGGGCCTTTAGCTGGGCCGGCCCATTATGGTCTGCAAAATCGTGTGGGCCTTTAGCTGGGCCGGCCCATTATGGTCCGCTAAATTTTGCGGGCCTTTAGCTGGGCCGGCCCATTATGGTCTCCTAAATCTTATGGGCCTTTGGTTGGGCTGGCCCATTTAAACTTTGTGGGCCACTTTTGGGCCGGTCCACGTGTCAACATATCATAGGCCCATCTCGACCGTTGGGTGAGTGACACATGTGCCAACGCGGAGCTGACGTGTGGATCAGTCATCCAATGAGAATTTTACACGTGGAAAATCGACATTGGTCATGGCTGTTAACTGGTTATCGGATCCAAAATCTGACCCGATAGCTTAACGGCGTTCCGTTACGGTGGATGCCACGTGTCGGTCACCCTTGATGAAAGCACTTCTGTGACACGCGATTTATCGTCATGGAAGTGGACACTTCCGTGATGATAATTTTGGCAATGTCATGGAACACTTCTACGACAGCACAGGTATGACTATCTTGATTCTGTCATAAATTTTTCATGGATGTACATGCATCACAAAAAACGCGACCTACTGTGACAAACACGTATCATCCCAGAAGTGTATTTTTTTGTAGTGCAAGCTAGATACCATATGCAACATGCAACCACATTTGACAGTGCGAAGTTAAAGCAAGCACCTGGGAATGTCGGAAATGTCGTACAAGTTTAATTGTACAAGTTTAGGTTTTTTAGTACATATATTTAATTGTACAAGTTTAATCTTTAAATTATGAACGTAGGAAATGTCGTACTCGGACGATGACAGTCTCCCGAGGGAGTGCAGCTGGTGCCACGACGATTGAGGTATGTGCGACAGGTTCGTTGAGCTGGACGAAGATCGGCGCTTCAGCATTAAGCTCGAGGAGACCTTTGATGTTGAAACGGTACGCAACAACGACAAGTGTTTTTTTCATAATTAAGCATGACTTCAACTATTTCAACATCTAATTTTCATGTTTTACAATTCGACTAGCTTATCCCATGCCATGCAAGATGCTATGTCTTGGAGAGGATGGGTTTTGAAGACCATGAAAATTTTCAAACAAAGAAAATACACCTAAGAACCCATCATGATATCGATTTTGAAGTAAATCTGTACAATTCTCAGAGTGTAACCCATTTTGGTTGCCAAAATTGGGAAGCACTTTATAAAATATATGGTTTTTATGAGGGTATGATTGTCACCATGGATTTTGGTGATCCTGACATCGAGCAAGACAATATGGACATTTGGGTCCTTGTTGATACACTTCCGATTCTACCACAATGTGAGTTTCTCAAACATAGTTATTAACTAATTTATATTTTTTATTTCAAAATAGTTGACAACTTATTTCCATTGACAGCTTATTCTGAATCTTCAAAGAATGCGCAGAAGATGGTAGAAAAAACCCACTACACTAATGGCTCCGAATTAACTTATAAGGAGAAAAGTGAATTGATTGCTTATTGTACTTATCTTGAGAATTACAATACCTATTATCGAACTCCTCCAAATTATGGTGAATACGTGCCACTAGTGCACGTGTTGAACCACAGTAACTTCTATGGAGATACCCTGGTAAGATTTTTTTACTATTACGACATCAGTGCATCTTTTGCATACTTCTAAAACTAGTACATCATTGCTAACTACGAAGTTATTACTATGTTTTTCAACAGAAAATCCCGATGGATTGTGTGCCTCATTTGATGTATCAGAATGGTCGCCTTGCTGTTCTGAACATACAGCCAGGTCAATCTAAGGAGCTCACCTGTGCATATCATATTTCTAAAACCGGTGAACACATGCTAATCAAAGAATGAAAAAAATGTTTGGACATTCGCAAGGAGGTTCTTGGAAGTAACATTAAGCGAAAGGCGAGAATTGGAGACAGGATAATCTCCATTCTCCATAATGGAGAGTCAGGGGCTATCTTGTTTTTTGCTATTTTACCTTAGAGAATATAGTAGGTCCTAAGAGAATGTAGTAGGTCCTATGAGGTACAATATGTTTATTATGTGATACAATGTGTTAGAGTTCGTGATGAGGAGTACTTGTGATTACTACTAGTGACCAATTTGCTATGTGATGTCTCATTGATGAAAATGATGATCTTGAGGAGGTGTTATATGACAATGATGTATTATGATGATAAGTTGTTAATGATATGATGATGATGATATTTATTATATCATTGGGTGAAAGAACCGCGGAATAGTTTCAAGTGGATGTCCATCCACTTGAAACTAGTCCATGGTTCTTTCACCCCGTGATGTAATAACTCATTATGATGTAAAAACAATTTCTAAATTCCTGTTGTATGAAAACTTGTGTAAAGGTGTACGAATACAACATGAAATAAAATACGAAATAATAGTAGCAGCGCGGGCAGGGAGAAGCGCTACTACTAATTACCAGTAGCGCTCCTCCGGGAAGTCACTACTACTAAGTCGATTTAGCAGTAGCGTGGGCAGAGGCACGCTACTGCTATACGTTAGCTGTAGCGCCTTATCAGTAGCGCATCGCCCCGCGCTACTGATAGGCCTAAAACCCGCACTGCTGCTAGGCTTTTCCCTAGTAGTGGATGGTTGTGTGTGGCAATTGAGATCATCAACTGCAGAGCTACGTTTATTGTCCCCATCTACTGACACTACACCCTTTAGAGCGCTGAAATGCTTAGTGCTTATCTTCGAATTACACTGGAGCGACTTATGTCTTTTCTTTTTTGTATTCATCAACACTGCATCAGAGTCTGAAATACCCATGCATAAAAAACAATAGTGTGAGTATGGGTGAAGTGTGTGCACAAGTAGTACAGTGTAAAGGTAGCAGATAGCAGGTCGGTGAGAAATAAATGACGGGAGACATATGATAGCTCTACAACATGCATGGCACACGAAATTACTAGATTGTAGGATTTTGAAATATGAGCACAGGGATGGCTAGGAAATGCAGATGCTCCTCCAGCACACCACAAGGTGTGGTCCTATGAAAATAAAAGTCAACTAAAAACAAATAGGTCAGACCATTTTTTATGCACCGTCCGATGTACAAAGAACATGCACATCGCCTTCATCTACCTCCAACCAGTCAGTGTTACGATCTTCCTCGAAACACAGCGACCACCGGCCCAGTCCCCCGCCTCCGCCCTCCCCTCGACCTCACCGCGCCGCCGTACTTTGCACCGCCCCCGGCCATCCCTTCAAGCCTCGCCGACCTCCAGATCAGATGCAAGCAGCTCTTGCACCCTACACCCCTATGATAGACACCGATGTGCCACTTCCCCAGCGAACAGGTGTACTAGGTGCTCTGCGCGCCTAAGCAGGTGCTGCTTCTTTTAATTGCAATTCAACTGACCCTGAATTCAAATCCAGGCGGGCTACTGACCTCTAGCCAAGGTCAAATAATAAATGGGAGGAAACCTTGTGCATTTAGTATCACGAAGGAGATGCAGTAAAAAGCGCTCAACTAGTTTCTTTCGTGGGATGAATCGGCGTGAGCAGAGATGTAAGATTTGCACGAATAAGGGAAGAGGAGTACCTCTTTCTGCTGGCAGTGTTGTGTCCTTCTATTTTTTCAACGATCTTCTTATGGTTCACTAGAAACGATAAGTTGTGGAGGACGTTGGAGCCTTGGACGAACCCATGGCCAAGTTGTTGAGTATGGTGCAGTGGCTAACTGTTGGCGGCAGGGAACCAGATCCGAGGCGGCGAACAACGGCGTAGCAGGAATAGCTCCGGTGCGGTGGACGCTTGCGATAGTGGAGCGACAGCGGTGAGGTGCAGGACGGTGTGGTCGAAGTGGTTCTGGTACGGCGCACGTTGTGTCGGCGTCGTGGAGGCAGCTCTGCCTCGGCTTCAGCTGCTAAGTCCTTAAGGGCGTTGCGGTTGCGGTTGCGTTGGACGACGACGTCAGGGTACCGGCTCTGGCATGACGGTGGAGGGCGGTGGTGGATTGGGCGCGATGGGGTGGAGGACAGAGGAGGCTGGGGTTTCGCGGCTAGTGGAGAGGGCATTTTGGCGCCCACGGAGTATGAATGGGGAAATGGAGGGAGGGGGAACTAAGGGGGAACAATGTTTCGGTTTGGGACGCGCTTGTTTGAAATTTGGCGAAAGTTACAAACTTTTCCCCCATCTAAAATTTCGGACATATTGCGGGTTGGGGGTAGGACAGTAATTTCAGGTGTCCCAAATGGTGGGAGGGATAGATTTTGGCCGAGCACATGGGTGTTTAGGCGCCCACAGCATATGAATGCTTCTCGGAGGCGGTTGAGACTAGCTTCTTGGTGAAGTTACAAACCTACCCCGGTTTAGACCTTTGGACACTGGGCTGATAGGCTACACGGTCCAGAGTCAGGACAGCAATTTCCTACCACCAAACATTAGTCTCGCGCGGTTTCGGGTGACCAGAGGCTTATTTGATGCTTCATTCAATATTTGGGAGCAGAAGCATTAACGTTTTCGGTTCTCTTGAATTGAACTTTTAGGATTTGTCAAACTTCACAAATCTTGACTCTTGAAAATCTTACAACTACGATTATTTTGGTTTGGAGGGGGTACATTTGAATATACATTGTACATGAGTATATATTAAAAAATATGCAACTTACCTCTGTTCATGCATGGTTCCAGATATAATGTCCTTGGTTGCAAAAAAATAGTTAGACCTGCGTATGAATATATAGCATGTATAAACGCACAACAAAGATTGATTCCCCATTTTAGATCTGATTTACAAATGCCATTATCTCGGATTCAAATAGATGAATGCACTTCCTATGAATTCGAATATTTGAAACCCCTTTTATGTTGAATTCAACATGTATTCTATTTCACAGCTAGCAATTTGGAATGTATCCATGTAAGTGACAAATGTATAAAGTGCTTCACACTAACAACATGGTGGGCACTAATTAATGTTTATATATGAATTGCAAAAGCAATGCATTGCCTGTATTTCAAACTGCTCTCACTCTATGGATCGATAATATCAAATAAACACATGCACATGCTAGATTTCAATTGAGTATGGGTGTCCGATAGACTGATTTTCATTCATACGCAAATTGCAAAATTCATGATCTCATCCAAAAATAATAATGCCATTTATATTTTAATTTAATGTGTAGAACCGCCTTTTACACGTAGATGCACTATGCCTCGACCCGTTTCACACACATGCTATACATCTCTCTATCTATCGCATAAGTGCACACACTTTATATACATCGGCATTTCCCTTTCACACATGCTCACAATCTCTCCCGGGGTGTCAGGGTGTCTCACGCACACACTCTCTATATCTCCCTCTCTCTTTCTGACAACTATGTACCACTCTTTTCACTAATCTCAGTTGGAAAAAACTATTTCTCTCACATGCATATATACACACGCACGGTCTCTACTAGCCCTCTATACGCACATATATGTGCCTACGTGTCTCCCGCGCACACATTATATTTAGGCCTCTCTCCGCACATTGCCCCCCCTAGACACACCTCTCTCTCTTAGTAGTTGGCAAATATGATTCCATCAGATCATTCAGTAGGATATCCCTGACTGTTAGGCTGGATGGTAATACGAGACAAATTTTTACCCAAGTCCGGACCCTTGCAGTTGAGGAAAAAGCCTACTCCTGGTACTGTATATTAGTGATAGGGGTGTGTACAAAGTACACGTGAATACCGAGCATTGTATGTGTGTGTGTATACTATCGACGAACTAGCCCTCAGGCTTCTATAACATACTCGGGGCCTAGGGTTACAAATCATATTTAGTCGACTTATCACCAGTGGGGATAGAGTCCTCCACGACTTTGGTAGCTTCGTCTTGTACGTCGAGTCCTCCACATGGGTCTTCGTATAATGCGTATCGGTCCAACCTATGTGGCGCAGGATGGAACAGACCCATGAGTCCTCATGTTGACCCAGCACAACTAGAAATGATGTGCCCACCCCAACTAGAAATGATGTGCCCACCACACCACACACGCAATTGGCCACTAAGAAAATAAGCACATACAACAGTACATTGTTATACATGAAAGTTAATTGCATGGTGCATCCAAAAATATTTGTTCTCCATTGTGAATGTTTGTATTTTCTCCTAAAATATTAGTCATGGGAAAGAGAAACGAAGGGCATATCTCTCCTTGTATCGACCGGTCACTCCCTCTTTCTACACCACTTTCACGTACGCGCACAAACTATCTCTTGGACCTCTTAAAGTATGCATGCCCCTAACACATTGACGCGTGATGGTCACTGTATTTCAAGCGAATGCACTATACGGTCACTGGACTTCAGAATATGCTCATTACGGTCACCGTATACATTCTCGTGGTGATCATACGGTATATAGCTCACGACAAGTCTCCGTATTTTGTTGATGACACTAACGGACATTGTATTTGACGCATGCTCCGTATTTTGTTGACGACACTTATGGTCATTGTTTTCGAAGCGAAAGCATGATATGGTCACTAAACTTCAGAATAAGATCATCACAGTCACCGCATGCATTTTATGGTGCTAACCAACCTGTGGTTGGATAGTTAGGAGGACAGTGGTTTCCTGAGCTTACTAGGGTTAAAGTCCTGGTGCTCGCATTTATCCTGGGTTAATTTCAGTATTTTCCGGCAATGTGCGTTCACTGGGAGGAGACGTTCCACTCGACTATGAGGCACCTATGGCGACTTCGTAAAATCTCAAGATCATATGCTGGCTCACTCTCTTGAAGGTGCTCATGGGGGTAGGGTCTGTGTGTGTGCGCTTATAGCGGTGAGTGCTTGCGCGTATATATGAGCGCCTGTGTCTGTACCATGTTAAAAAATACATGTCATGATTATATGGTCACTGGCTCACCCATACAACTCTGTATTTTGTTGATGAAACAATCAATTGACCAGTCAAACATTCCACATGGCGAACTAGTGTTGCACCATCTAGGCGTGTAACCGTGGGGCCCACCTGTCAGCACGTATATGAAAGAAAGAAATGGTAGTTTGAGTCTGTAGCGTGTTAATAAAATACATTTTAGGGTGATCACACGGTCACTGGCTCACCATACAGCTCCGTAATTTGTTGATGACACGATCAATTGACCTGTCAAACGGACCACATTCAGCAGTGCACATTACCATAGGGCCCACCCGTCAGCGCGTATATGAAAGACATAAGAGGTAATAAATTAGTGGTCGGTGGGGATTCGAGCTCGTGAGACCTCTGGTTGGCAGTCGCCGGTGGTGGGGGGGTGATTGGGCGGTGGCGTGGGGGTCGCCGAAGAAAAAGATCGGTGTGGGGGGGGCTTGAGGGATGGCCGGGGCGGCGGCGGACCGGCGGTGGGGAGTGGTTTCGGGGTGGGCGGGGCGGCAAGGGCCGGTGGTTCGGCCGGTGGTGGCTGGCGGCTCAGGGGGGTGGAGGTTGAAGATAAACTTCAGGCCCTTGATTTCGTATCCAATGGCTGGAAAATCGACTGACCAGAGATGAAAAAGTCAGTCGACTGACGTGTAGCCTCACCCCGCACGTACACATGCATGCACGTAACACTCACACGAACACACGCACACATGCAGGCGTGCAACACTAACACGTACACATAACGAACACAGACACACATGCAGGCGTGCAACACTAACACGTACACATAACAAACATAGACACACATGCAGGCGTGCAACACTAACACATACACATGCACTCATGAACACACGCACGTATGCACACATGCATGCAACACTAAAACATACACATGAACACACGCAACACTCGCGCGCCTGCATGCACACAGCACACGATGCAAGACACATGCTCAACCTATACGTGCATGCACCCTTTTTAAGGACATGGATTTTTACGGGTATTAAACAATCTTATCTGTGATAAGCACAACATTGATGTTTGCAGTAGTCTTTATGAATCACAATGTATCGAACGGGCTATCAACATATATATGAAAATTTTAAAATTTGCTTACATTTTGTAGTAGGCTTATCTACATGAAATAGATGATGTCACACTCAATGAACAATCATCGGTGGATGAAATGCCCGCTTCTAACCGCCTTGGCCCACCAAAAGTTCCTCTACCGTGCGCTGCCTCCGTTGGGTCATTGACATGCAGGCCATGTACCCAAAGATCCCACACGTCAGTTGAAGAAAGACACAGTGTCGTACGTTAGAGTCGAGGGCGCCACTCGCTGCACGCCCGAATAATCACGCCTCCTTGCCGCATTCAAACGCCTCCATGAAACCCGTGTGGAAGCCGAGAAACCCACTCTGGACACACGTCCGTTCATGACCGGGCCGGCATTAAACGCAACGTCAACCGAGCTCCTCCCGTCCGCCATATATTTAATCTCCTATTTAAACAAGGCCAGACGCCGGCCAAGAATAGCACACCTCCACCGCTCCCCTATCTCCTCCTTCACCATTAATCCACTCTTACAATGGCTTACGAAGAGTAGTTATCCCGTATCCAAGTCGGCTCGGTGGCCCGCCGAACCCGTCGGATACGAGCTATGCAGCTTGTTCATCCACCTCCCTCCCCTCGCTCGGCTGGGTGGCGCGCGGTTCAGCAACTCGCCGCTCCAGGCCAGCCCAACGAGGAGTGGCGCACGGGCGTCGTCGCTGCCATCCACGCCGCCGCCTCGTACCGTGCCTCCCGTGTCTACGGCCACGTCTCCTATTTCTATGGCTGAGACTCCCATGCCGGCGGCCACGCCATGCAAGTAGAGACATAAGCCGGGTGCGCGGAGAATGACGAGTCGGTAGCCAGCGCCTCCGCGTCCACCGCCATTATCGAGGAGAAGTAGAACAGGGGAGGCTGCCGCCGCTTGGGTCCCATGAAGGCCACCGCGGAGGTGACGCCGGCGTACACAGCAGGTGTCTTGTCGGATCCTTTTGTTGTGAGGACCTTCATCGACCCCACATGGGCTCCATGGAAGCGGAGAAGCCCCCTTCCATCTTCATCTTGGGCATCAGCCCACGATGTCAGTTGGACAGTGGGGAAGTGAGTCGTCCTTTGCACTGAAGCATATACCTCCGGGGCTCCAGGCAGTCTGGTGATCATGCTGCCGGACACCAGGAAGACAAATGGATCGGCGGGCGACCATTTAGTCTAGGTATTATTATACATGTGTTGTTCAGAACTAGCACCGCTTAGTTGATTTGAATGTAATGAAATCCATCATGTTTGTATGAAAATCCAGTATTTTATATGAATTCAGTCATTGTTTATATGAAATATCGCCGTGTTTGCATGAATTTCGTCCGGTTGGTTGAGTTGCTATCAGAATGTGTGCCGCTACGGTTGGATGGCATAATTTGCGGGTCACTGGTCGGTCTGCGGCCGACTCGGGAGGCGTGGTGGGACAAAAACAACACAGCTCGTGCGAGCTTTTCTCCAACGCGCGCTGGAGGATGCATGAGCACCCGAGCTATTCCTCGTTCATCAGTGGCAAAGGCACCGGGCAAGATCCAAAAATCCCCTCCCAACACATTCAAATCCCTCGTTCGCCATGAAATTTTGCCATGTGTTGTTTTCATGGACTAGCAAGATGCATGTGCATTGCACAGAACATTAAGATGCATTTTTAAAAAAACACATGTTGTGATTGACCAATGCTGGAGTAATCCCATGTGTAAAAACTAATGATATCTCGAGAATTTTATCAGAAAAATGGTATCTCGACCATTTCATCGAAAAAATGAAAGATGAGAGATAAGATGAGGTGGAGATGGGCGTTTTTATTGAAGCTTGAAATGTGAACATGTGAATGGGAGGGACTACTACAACCCTTCCAAATGAACTGTAATACTAATGGCATCGTACTCCCTCCGTTCACCATCTCACATGCTCAGTTTTTTCATTTGATAAGAGGCAAACCATGTGAGGCCTACTAAGGGAGTCCTGGATTAGGGGGTATCCGGACGGCCGGACTATATCCTTTGGCCGGACTATCGGACTATGAAGATACAAGATTCAAGACTTCGTCCCATGTCCGAATGGGACTCTCCTTGGTGTGGAAGGCAAGCTTGGCAGTACGGATATGTAGATCTCCTTCCTTGTAACCGACTCTGTGTAACCCTAGCCCCCTCCGGTGTCTATATAAACCGGAGGGTTTAGTCCGTAGGACCAACAACAGTCATACCATAGGCTAGCTTCTAGGGTTTAGCCTCTTCGATCTCGTGGTAGATCAACTCTTGTACTACTCATATTATCAAGAACAATCACGCAGGACGTAGGGTATTACCTCCATCAAGAGGGACCGAACCTCGGTAAACATCGTGTCCCCTGCCTCCTGTTACCATTGGCCTAGACGCACAGTTCGGGACCCCCTACCCGAGATCCGCCGGTTTTGACACCGACATTGGTGCTTTCATTGAGAGTTCGACTGTGCCATCACCGTAAGGAAGGATGCCTTGTCTCGTTGTTAAAAACAACATTACCGCCGGGGGAGCCCTGGCTGTCGGCCAAACTCTCCGGTTAGGCAGTTTCATCATGACCGCCCGTTTGGCTGCTGCACCGACGATGACTTCTCGGGTCATCGAAAACAGCCTCCACGTCGGCTTGGAATTTGCCGAGAAAATGGATCCAATGGAGCTCTCTTCCCTAAACGAGCTCTTGGATCGCATCGCCGCCTTGGGAGTCGCTACGGACTATGATCGGATTGGGCTTAAACCTGATCAAAGGGAGATTAACTCTCCACCGGTCACCCATCATATTGCGGTGGTGGAGGAACAATGTGGCCATTATTCCTCTATCTTGAGGACTAACTATGTCCGGATTCCTAAGCTCTCCGAACCGGATACCCATTTACGGGAGGACATCACACAGTCCCTGAACCTAGAGTCAGGCAGCGGGCCAGACTTATCGGGCAACATCCCGGAACCCGAACTTCCAAGATTGGAAACTCCTCGGCCCCTGGGTCTCAGATCGGTTAAGGGTTCGGACTCAAATCCACCCACCCACCCAAACATAAACAATCTTTCCCACATTAGGGAAGAGCCCCAGGAAACAGTACATCATTATTGGGCCAGATTCCTCCTTGTGATGAACAAGGTTAAGGACTGTCGCGAGGAAGACGCAGTCTCATTTTTCTGCAATAATTGCACGGACAAGGGAATCCTTAACGCCATAAGTCGCCATGACATATCCCGCTTCGCCGACTTGGCGTCCATAGTACGAAAGTACTGTGCGATGGAAAGCGCCTGGAAAACCGAAACGAAATTTTGGGATAATCCGGCTCTGAATATACACCCAGTCTGAAGTAAAAGGGTGCACTATCATAAGACACTCAAGTTAATTACAAAGAAGCAAAGACCCTCTACAGGGCGTGGAACCGTATTGGAGGGATGGCTCAACGGACCCTGCAAAATTCATAGTGCAACGGATACCACACCAGCACACAACCTTAGAGCATGTTGGGTACTCCGGCAGGTGGCCAAAAGTGGTGAGGATCTTCTCATCCCAGATGCCACAGAGCACCATCCCGTGGATAACAATACGGTATTAATAGTCTCTGAAACCTTCGCATCAAATAATAGGCGCAAGTGAACACTCCGCAGCCTTGCCGAAATCTGCCAAGTGGCAGCGATAAATCCATGGAATGACACGGCTATTACCTTCAATGCCAGTGACGAACCTAAATTCCGAACAGCCCGAGCACTAGCTGCACTGGTCCTCAGTCCAATTGTGGACAGCTTTCGACTCACCAATGTACTCATGGACGATGGCAGTGGATACCTCCTCAGGGGCAGCTTCACCAGGCTGGCTCGCGAGGGGCGTAGAGATCAAGGCAAGGGACACCTCGCGAGGTTCCTGTGACGCAAGCCATGATGTCTGGAGCCAGGCGGGCGCCAGCGCGTGCAGTGTCCTTGTTTCCTCTTTGGTGCTAAAGAGGCAAGCGTGGGCAAGGAGTTCCTAGGCATCAGGCAAAGGTTTACATATCGGTGCGACAAGACCAAGACCAGCAGGACAGCAGGAAGGAGGTCACCATGGAGCCCAAGACGGCGTCACCACCAGAGCCTTTGGCAGGCGAAGACTACTTTTGTCAGGATAACCTGTACTACTTGTCTCCCTTTGAATTCGACCATTGTGGGATCCCTTCCCGCTCAATATTTGGCAAGAGGACCAGGGACTCCATAAATAGGACTAGCCACTACCGTGGTGAGATATCTGATCTTGGACTGGAACCATTCCACCAAGGCAACCACACCAGCTCACCAAACACAAGAACACCTCGCCTCAGGAGGCTGTTCCTCCATTGTAACTATTCATCCTCAGCCCAAGAGGCAATCCACCACACCACACTGGAGTAGGGTATTACACCACAACGGTGGCCCGAACCAGTATAAATCTTATGTCTCTCGTTCTTTGGGTTTGTCAAGCTAGGCCGTGAGATCGTAGAGTGTGCGAGCTAGAGAGGGGGAGAGATCTTTGTGCGCACCCCAGTGTTCGAACCTCAAGGGTTTTGCCGGAACCCAAAATCCAACACCTGTTCTGGCACCCTGCCGGAGGGGGAAATCATCACCGGTGGCCATCTTCATCATCCTGACTCTCTCCATGATGAGTAGGGACTAGTTCACCCTCAGGGTTGAGGGTATGTATCGGTAGCTATGTGTTTGTACGTCTCCAACATATCTATAATTTTTGATTGCTCCATGCTATATTATCTACTGTTTTCGACATTATTGGGCTTTATTATCCACTTTTATATTATTTTTGGGACTAACCTATTAACCGGAGGCCCAGCCCAGAATATTTGTTTTTTGCCTGTTTTAGGGTTTCGAAGAAAAGGAATATCAAACGGAGTCCAAACGGAATGAAACCTTTGGGAACGTGATTTGCTCAATGAACAAGACCCGGGAGACTTGGACCCTACGTCAAGAAAGAAAAGAGGAGGCCACGAGGTAGGGGGTGCGCCCACCCCCACCAGGCGCGCCCTCCACCCTCGCGGGCCCCTTGTTGCTCCACCGACGTACTCCTTCCTCCTATATATACCTACTACCCCCAAACGATCAGATACGGAGGCAAAACCCTAATTCCACCGCCGAACTTTCTGTATCCACGAGATCCCATCTTGGGGCCTGTTCCGAAGCTCCGTCGGAGGGGGCATCGATCATGGAGGGCTTCTACATCAACACCATAGCCTCTCCAATGAAGTGTGAGTAGTTTACCTCAGACCTACGGGTCCATAGTTATTAGCTAGATGGCTTCTTCTCTCTTTTTGGATCTCAATACAATGTTCTCCCCCTCTCTTGTGGAGAACTATTCGATGTAATCTTCTTTTTGCGGTGTGTTTGTTGAGACCGATGAATTGTGGATTTATGATCAAGTCTATCTATGAATAATATTTGAATCTTCTCTGAATTGTTTTATGTATGATTAGTTATCTTTGCAAGTCTCTTCGAATTATCAGTTTGGTTTGGCCTACTAGATTGATCTTTCTTGCAATGGGAGAAGTGCCTAGCTTTGGGTTCAATCGTGCGATGTCCTTTCCCAGTGACAGTAGGGGCAGCAAGGCACGTATTGTATTGTTTCCATCGAGGATAACAAGACGGGGTTTTCTTCATATTGCATGAGTCTATCCCTCTACATCATGTCATCTTGCTTAAGGCGTTACTCTGTTTTTAACTTAATACTCTAGATGCATGTTGGATAGCGGTCGATGAGTGAAGTAATAGTAGTAGATGCAGACAGGAGTCGGTCTACTTGTCTCGGACGTGATGCCTATATACATGATCATACCTAGATATTCTCATAACTATGCACAATTCTGTCAATTGCTCAATAGTAATTTGTTCACCCACCGTAGAATACTTATGCTCTCGAGAGAAGCCACTAGTGAAACCTATGGCCCCCGGGTCTATCTTTATCATATTGATCTCCTACTACTTAGTTAATTCCTTTGCTATTTACTTTGCCTTTATTTTACTTTGCATCTTTATCATAAAAATACCAAAAATATTATCTTATCACATCTATCAGATCTCACTCTCGTAAGTGGCCTTATAGGGATTGACAACCCCTATTTGCGTTGGTTGCGAGGATTTATTTGTTTTGTGCAAGTACGAGGGGCTCGCGCGTAGCCTCCTACTTGATTGATACCTTGGTTCTCAAAAACTGAGGGAAATACTTACGCTACTTTGCTGCATCATCCCTTCCTCTTCGGGGAAAACCAACACAGTGCTCAAGAGATAGCAAGAAGGATTTCTGGCGCCGTTGCCGGGGAGGTCTACGCAAAAGTCAACATACCAAGTACCCATCACATACCCTTATCTCCCGCATTACATTATTTGCCATTTGCCTCCCGTTTTCCTCTCCCCCACTTCACCCTTGCCGTTTTATTCGCCCTCTCTCTCTATCCTCCCTCTCTTTCTCTATGTGCCTCTTTTTGCCCACTTGCTTTTTGTTTGCTTGTGTGTTAGTTTATTTGCTTGTCGTTATGGCTAGTCCCTTATCTTCTCCGTTGTCTCCCGAGAATGAAATTCTAAATTTTAAGCAAAGGGAGGGAGAAAATCTAAAAGATGCTTGGTATAGAATTTGCAATGCTCAAAATAGATCTACTAGGAAGCAATCTACTTCCATTCTCCTTCGCAATTTTTATGTAGGCATTACTCCTTGGCACCATTATGTTCTTGATACTATTACCGGAGGGAACTTTTTGGGTAGCCATACTTTTGATTCTTATAATGTTATGTTAGATTTATTTGGCTCACCCCCTCTCTTGGTTAATGGAACTATATTAACTTTGGAGCATGTAATGCAAAGGCTTGAAATTATTGAAAATAAGGTTGCTACCATAGAGTTAATTGAAAATTTTGATAAAAAGATCCACAGCCGAATCTCTCAATATGGATCTAAAGTAGGAGTTACTTTGAAAGATATTAAAGAAAAGGAACCCATAGTTAATGAGAAAATAAATCACGATTCTGTTAGGATCGATAAACTTGAGAATATAATTACCAACTTGGGAACCGCTTTTTCTTCCATAAAGAATACTCCAAGTCCTTCCACTAAAGTTGCCAAGCTTATGTACGTTCCTAAAAATAAGGGTGAATCCTCTAGTAAGGATGCGGATCTCAAATCTATAAGTATTCATCCCGATCTTTTTGCTATCATTAAGGAACCATTTGTTACGACTGAATTTTTCGATCTTGTGCCTAAAAGTTTGATAATTAATAAAAATAAAGAAATTCCTAAAGATGGTAGATGCCTCATTGAAGAATTGCCTACCAAAGATGGCAATACCTAGATCTATTCTTGCTTGTTATGCCTAGCTAGGGGCGTTAAACGATAGCGCTTGTTGGGAGGCAACCCAATTTTATTTTTATTCCTTGCTTTTTGCTCCTGTTTAGTAATAAATAATTTATCTAGCCTCTGTTTTGGTTGTGTTTTTTGTGTTTAATTAGTGTTTGTGCCAAGTAGAACCGTTGGGAAGACTTGGGGAAAGTCTTCTTGAACTTGCTGTAAAAAACAGAAACTTTAGCGCTCACGAGAACTGCTGTAATTTTTATTTGAAAGTGCTATTTAGTTAATTCTTTTTGCAGATGATTAATAGATAAATTCCTCACGTCCATCAGTTTATTTTATAATTTTTGGGGTTCCAGATCTTGCGCTAGATACAGATTAGTACAGACTGTTTTGTTTTTGACAGATTCTGTTTTTCGTGTGTTGTTTGCTTATTTTGATGAATCTATGGCTAGTAAAATAGTTTATAAACCACAGAGAAGTTGGAATACAGTAGGTATAACACCAATATAAATAAATAATGAGTTCATTACAGTACCTTGAAGTGGTCTTTTATTTTCTTTCGCTAACGGAACTCACGAGATTTTCTACTTTAAGTTTTGCGTTGTGAAGTTTTAAAGTTTTGGGTGAAGGTTTGATGGATTATGGAACAAGTAGTGGCAAGAGCCTAGCTCTTTCGTCTACTTCTATCGGTAACTTTACTTGGAGCTATATTTTTATTCGCCACATGATATGTGTTTTGCTTGGGGCATCTTGTATTATTTGAGTCTTTGCTTTTTAGTTTAACACAATCATACTTGCTGTACACACCTTTTGAGAGGACCATACATAATTTAGAATTTGTTAGAATACTCTATGTGCTTCGCTTATATCTTTTGAGTTATATAATTTTGCTCTAGTACTTCACTTATATCTTTTAGAGCACAGTGATGGATTTGTTTTATAGAAACTATTGATCTCTCATGCTTCACTTAGATTATTTTGAGAGTCTTAATAGGATGGTAATTTGCTTTAAATCCTAATATACTAGGTATTCAATAATAAAAAAATTCTTTTATGAGTGTGTTGAATACTATGATAACTTTGATACTTGATAATTGTTTTGAGATATGGAGATGGTGATATTAAAGTCGTGCTAGTTGAGTAGTTATGAATTTGAGAAATACTTGTGTTGAAGCTTGTGATTCCCATAGCATGCACGTATGGTGAACCGTTATGTGATGAAGTCGGAGCATGATTTATTTATTGATTGTCTTCCTTATGAGTGGCGGTCGGGGACGAGCGATGGTCTTTTACTACCAATCTATCCCCCTAGGAGCCTGTACGTAATACTTTGCTTTGATAACTTGTAGATTTTTGCAATAATTATATGAGTTCTTTATGACTAATGTTGAGTCCATGGATTATACGCACTCTCACCCTTCCACCTTTGCTAGCCTCTCTAATACCGCGCACCTTTCGCCGGTATCATACACCCACCATATACCTTCCTCAAAACAGCCACCATACCTGCCTATTATGGCATTTCCATAGCCATTCCGAGATATATTGCCATGCAACTTTCCACCGTTCCGTTTATTATGACGCACTCCATCATTGTCATATTCCTTAGCATGATCATGTAGTTGACATCGTATTTGTGGCAAAGCCACCATTCATAATTCTTTCATACATGTCACTCATGAGTCATTGCATATCCTGGTACACCGCTGGAGGCATTCATATAGAGTCATATTTTGTTCTAAGTATCGAGTTGTAATTGTTGAGTTGTAAGAAAAATAAAAGTGTGATGATCATCATTATTAGAGCATTGTCCCAATGAGGAAAGGATGATGGAGGCTATGATTCCCCCACAAGTCGGGATGAGACTCCAGATGAAAAATAAAAAAAGGGAGAAAGAAAAGAGGCCATAAAAAGAGAAAAGGCCCAAATAAAAAAATAAAAAATGAGAGAAAAAGAGAGAAGGGACAATGTTACTATCCTTTTATCACACTTGTGCTTCAAAGTAGTACCATGATCTTCATAGTAGAGAGTCTCCCATGTTATCACTTTCATATACTAGTGGGAATATTTCATTATAGAACTTGGCTTCTATATTCCAATGATGGGATTCCTCAAAATGCCCTAGGTCTTCATGAGCAAGCAAGTTGGATGCACACCCACTTAGTTTCTTTTTGAGCTTTCGTATACTTATAGCTCTAGTGCAGCCGTTGCATGGCAATCCCTACTCACTCACATTGATATCTATTGATGGGCATCTCCATAGCCCGTCGATACGCCTAGTTGATGTGAGACTATCTTCTCCCTTTTTGCCTTCTCCACAACCACCACTCTATTCCACCTACAGTGCTATATCCATGGCTCACGCTCATGTATTGCGTGAAGATTGAAAAAGTTTTGAGAATGTCAAAAGTATGAAACAATTGCTTGGCTTGTCATCGGGGTTGTGTCATGATTTAAATGTTTTGTGTGGTGAAGATAGAGCATAGCCAGAATATATGATTTTGTAGGGATAACTTTCTTTAGCCATGTCATTTTGAGAAGACATAATTGCTTTGTTAGTATGCTTGAAGTATTATTATTTTTATGTCAATATGAACTTTTGTCTTGAATCTTTCGGATCTGAATATTCATACCACAATTGAGAAGAATTACATTAAAATTATGCCAAGTAGCACTCCGCATCAAAAATTCTGTTTTTATCATTTACCTACTCGAGGACAAGCAGGAATTAAGCTTGGGGATGCTTGATACGTCTCCAACGTATCTATAATTTCTGATTGCTCCATGCTATATTATCTACTGTTTTGGACATTATTGGGCTTTATTATCCACTTCTATATTATTTTTGGGACTAACCTATTAACCGGAGGCCCAGCCCAGAATTGCTGTTTTTAGCCTATTTTAGGGTTTCGAAGAAAAGGAATATCAAACGGAGTCCAAACAGAATGAAACCTTCGGGAACATGATTTTCTCAATGAACAAGGCCCGGAAGACTTGGACCCCTACGTCAAGAAAGAAAAGAGGAGGCCACGAGGTAGGGGGTGCGGCCACCCCCACCAGGCGCACCCTCCACCCTCGTGGGCCCCCTGTTGCTCCACCGACGTACTCCTTCCTCCTATATATACCTACGTACCACCAAACGATCAGATACGGAGCCAAAACCCTAATTCCACCGCCGTAACTCTCTGTATCCACGAGATCCCATCTTGGGGCCTGTTCCAGAGCTCCGCCAGAGGGGGCATCGATCACGGAGGGCTTCTACATCAACACCATAGCCTCTCCGATGAAGTGTGAGTAGTTTACCTCAGACCTACGGGTCCATAGTTATTAGCTAGATGGCTTCTTCTCTCTTTTTGGATCTCAATAAAATGTTCTCCCCCTCTCTTGTGGAGAACTATTCGATGTAATCTTCTTTTTGCGGTGTGTTTGTTGAGACCGATGAATTGTGGGTTTATGATCAAGTCTATCTATGAATAATATTTGAATCTTCTCTGTATTCTTTTATGTATGATTGGTTATCTTTGCAAGTCTCTTTGAATTATCAGTTTGGTTTGGCCTACTAGATTGATCTTTCTTGCAATGGGAGAAGTGCTTAGCTTTGGATTCAATCTTGCGGTGTCCTTTCCCAGTGACAGTAGGGGCAGCAAGGCACGTGTTGTATTGTTATCATCGAGGATAACCAGATGGGGTTTTCTTCATATTGCATGAGTCTATACCTCTACATCATGTCATCTTGCTTAAGGGGTTACTCTGTTTTTAACTTAATACTCTAGATGCATGTTGGATAGCGGTCGATGAGTGGAGTAATAGTAGTAGATGCAGGCAGGAGTCGGTCTACTTGTCTCGGACGCGATGCCTATATACATGATCATACCTAGATATTCTCATAACTATGCTCAATTCTGTCAATTGCTCAACAGTAATTTATTCACCCATCGTAGAATACTTATGCTCTCGAGAGAAGCCACTAGTGAAACCTATGGCCCCGAGTCTATCTTTATCATATTGATCTCCTAGTACTTAGTTATTTCCTTTTCTATTTACTTTGCCTTTATTTTACTTTGCATCTTTATCATAAAAATACCAAAAATATTATCTTATCATATATATCAGATCTCACTCTCGTAAGTGGCCTTATAGGGATTGACAACCCCTATTTGCGTTGGTTGTGAGGATTTATTTGTTTTGTGAAGGTACGAGGGACTCGCGTGTAGCCTCCTACTGGAGTGATACCTTGGTTCTCAAAAACTGAGGGAAATACTTACGCTACTTTGCTGCACCATCCCTTCCTCTTCGGGGAAAACCAACGCAGTGCTCAAGAGGTACCATTGATCTCTTTCTCTCTCGTGTTCTTGATATGGCACGATCTTGATGTATCGCGAGCTTTTCTATTATAGTTGGATCTTATGATGTTTCTCTCCCTCTACCTTCTTGTAATGGATTGAGTTTTCCCTTTGAAGTTATCTTATCGGATTGAGTCTTTAAGGATTTGAGAACACTTGATGTATGTCTTGCACGTGCTTATCTGTGGTGACAATGGGATATTCATGTGATCTACTTGATGTATGTTTTGGTGATCAACTTGCGGGTTCTGTGACCTGGTGAATTTATGCATAGGGGTTGGCACACGTTTTCGTCTTCATTCTCCGGTAGAAACTTTGGGGCACTCTTTGAAGTTCTTTGTGTTGGTTCGAATAGATGAATCTGAGATTGTGTGATGCATATCATATAATCAAACCCGCGGATACTTGTGGTGACATTGTAGTATCTAGGTGACATTAGGGTTTTTGTTGATGTTTGTCTTAAGGTGTTATTTTAGTATGAACTCTAGGGCTGTTTGTGACACTTATAAGAATAGCCCAATAGATCGATCAGAAAGAATAACTTTGAGGTGGTTTCGTACCCTACAACAATCTCTCTGTTTATTCTCCACTATTAATGACTTTGTAGTGACTCTTTGTTGCACGTTAAGGGATTGTTATATGATCTAATCATGTTATCATTGTTGAGAGAACTTGCAATGGTGAAAGTATGAACCCTAGGCCTTGTTTCCAAGCATTGCAATAACGTTTTCGCGTAGTTCTAGCACTAGCTACCTGATACGTCTCCGTCGTATCTACTTTTCCAAACAATTTTGCCCTTGTTTTGGACTCTAATTTGCATGCTTTGAATGTAACTAACCCGGACTGACGTTGTTTTCAGCAGAATTGCCATGGTGTTATTTATGTGCAAAAACAAAAGTTCTCAGAATGACCTGAAACTCCACGGAGATTATTTTTGAAAATAATAACAAATACTGCTAAATAATCAAGGCCAGGGGGCCCACACCCTAGCCACGACGGTGGGGGCGCGCCTACCCCCCTGGGCGCGCCACCTACCTCGTGGGCCCCCTGGAGCTCCACCGACCTCAACCCAACTCCATATATTCGTGTTCGGGGAGAAAAAAATAAAGGGGAAGGATTTATCGCATTTTACGATACGGAGCCGCCGCCAAGCCCTCAACTCTCTCGGGAGGGCTGATCTGGAGTCCGTTCGGGGCTCCGGAGAGGGGAATCCATCGCCGTCGTCATCATCAACCATCCTCCATCACCAATTTCATGATGCTCACCGCCGTGCGTGAGTAATTCCATCGTAGGCTTGCTGGACGGTGATGGGTTGGATGATATTTATCATGTAATCGAGTTAGTTTTGTTAGGGTTTGATCCCTAGTATCCACTATGTTCTGAGATTGATGTTGCTATGACTTTGCTATGCTTAATGCTTGTCACTAGGGCCCGAGTGCCATGATTTCAGATCTGAACCTATTATGTTTTCATGAATATATGTGAGTTCTTGATCCTATCTTGCAAGCCTATAGTCACCTACTATGTGTTATGATCCGGCAACCCCGAAGTGACAATAATCAGGACCACTCCCGGTGATGACCGTAGTTTGAGGAGTTCATGTATTCACTATGTGTTAATGCTTTGGTTCGGTACTCTATTAAAAGGAGGCCTTAATATCCCATAGTTTCCACTAGGACCCCGCTGCCACGGGAGGGTAGGACCAAAGATGTCATGCAAGTTCTTTTCCATAAGCACGTATGACTATATTTGGAATACATGCCTACATTACATTGATGAATTGGAGCTAGTTCTATGTCACCCTAGGTTATGACTGTTACATGCTGAACCACATCCGGCATAATTCTCTATCACCGATCCATTGCCTACGTGTTTTCCATATATTGTTCTTCGCTTATTTACTTTTCCATTGCTATTGTTATCATCACTACAAAACACCAAAAATGTTACTTTTTTATCGTTACCTTTTACCACCATTACCACTACTATCGTATTACTTTGCTACTAAACACTTTGTTGCAGATACTAAGTTTCCAGGTGTGGTTGAATTGATAACTCAGTTGCTAATACTTGAGAATATTCTTTGGCTCCCCTTGTGTCGAATCAATAAATTTGGGTTGAATACTCTAACCCCAAAAACTATTGCAATCCCCTATACTTGTGGGTTATCAAGACTATTTTCTAGCACCGTTGCCAGGGAGCATAGCGCTGTTCTTTGAGTCACTTGGGATTTATATCTGCTGGTCACTATGAAGAACTTGAAAGAAGCAAAAACAAAAATGTATCCCTCAACTACGAGGGGAGGTAAGGAACTGCCATCTAGCTCTGCACTTGATTCACCTTCTGTTTTGAGTAAGCTTGCGACACCTAGACCTGCTTCTGCTATTAATTCTGATATGTCGCATATTATTGATGATGCCACTTCTGCTATGCATGATACTTATGATGAAACTACTTCTATGCTTGATACTACTATGCCACTTGGTGAATTTCTTGATGAACAACTTGCTAGGGCTAGAGAGAATGAAATTATTGAAACTGATAATATTGATGAAAGTGATGATGAAGGATCTCCTAATAAATATGAATTACCTGTTGTGCCTGAGGGCTGTGTTATGGGTGAAGAAACTAAAAGAGACTTTCTTGCATGCAATGATAGAAGTGATCTTAAGAAATTATTAGCTAAGCTTAAATAAAAAACTCTGAATGCTAGAATGAAATATGATCCTGCTTATGCTACTTCACCTATCTTTGTTACTGATAAGGATTATGAATTCTCTATTGATCCTGATATAATTACTTTGGCTAAATCTGATCCTTTTTATGGCTATGAATCTGAAACTCTTGTGGCACATCTTACTAAATTAAATGATATAGCCACACTGTTCACTAATGTTGAGAGAACTCGCTACTTTTATATCCTTAAAATATTTCCGTTCTCATTAAAGGGTGATGCTAAGATATGGTTTGATTCTCTTGATCCTGGTTGTGTGCGTAGTCCCCAGGATATGATTTATTACTTCTCTGCTAAATATTTCCCTGCTCATAAGAAACATGCTGCTTTAAGGGATATATATATATATATATATATATATATATATATATATATATATATATATAATTTTGTGCAAATTGAAGAAGAGAGTCTCCGACAAGCTTGGGGGAGGCTTCTCCAATTACTTAGTGTTTTGCCTGATCATCCTCTTAAGAAAAATTAAATACTTGATATCTTTTATAATGGACTAACCGATGCTTCCAGAGATTACCTCGATAGTTGTGCTGTTTCTATTTTCAGGGAAAGAACACCGGGTGAAGCTTAAATTCTATTGAATAATATGTTGACAAATGAAAATAACTGGACACTTCCTGAGCCAACTCCTGAGCCTATTCCTAAACCAACTCCGAAGAAAAGGGGAGCTCTATTTCTCAGTCCTGAAGATATGCAAGAGGCAAAGAAATCCATGAAAGAAAAGGGTATTAAAGCTGAAGATGTTAAGAATATACCTCCTATTGAAGAAATACATGGTCTTAATTTACCGCTTGTTGAAGAAATATATGGTTTTAATCCATCACCTATTGAAGAAGCACATGGTCTTGATAACCCGAAATAGGTAGTAAAGGTAAATTCTCTCTATAGATATGATAAAGTTGAAATCCCTCCTACTAAGTTTGCTAGCCAATGTTTGGATGAGTTTGATAAGTTTATGGTTAAGCAAGAAGACTTCAATTCTTATTTTGGTAGACAATTGAAACAAAATGCTTATATGATTGAACACTTGGGTGATTATATGTCTAGAGTTAAAGGTGAACTTAAACTCATTAGTAAACATGCTTCTATGGTTACCACTCAAGTAGAATAAGTACTTAAAGCTCAAAATGATTTGCTCAATGAATTAAATAGTATGAAAAATGATAATGTTGTTAGAGTTATGACTAGAGGTGGTAAAATGACTTAGGAACCTTTGTATCCTGAAGGCCATCCTAAGAGAATTGAGCAATATTCTCAGAGAAATAATATAGATGCACCTAGTCCTTCTAAAAGGAAGAAAAAGAAAAATGATAGGACTTCGCATGTTTCTAGTGAACCTGTTATTGACACACCTGAGAATCCCAATGATATCTCTATTTCTGATGCTGAAACACAATCTGGTAACGAGCATGAAACTAGTGATAATGTTAATAATAATGTTCATGTTGATGCTCAACCTAGAAATGATAATGATGTAGAGATTGAACCTGCTGTTGATCTTGATAACCCACAATCAAAATATCAACGTTATGATAAAATAGACTTTGTTGCTAGGAAGCACGGTAAGGAAAGAGAGCCTTGGGTTTGGAAACCCATGCCTTTTCCTCCTAAGACATCCAAGAAAAAGGATGATGAGGATTTTGAGCGCTTTGCTGAAATGATTAGACCTATCTTTTTGCGTATGCGTTTGATTGATATGCTTAAAATGAATCCTTATGCTAAGTACATGAAAGATATTGTTACTAATAAAATAAATATACTGGAAGCTGAAATTTCCACCATGCTTGCTAATTACACTTTTAAGGGTGGAATACCAAACAAACTTAGAGATCCAGCAGTAGCCACTATACCATGCTCCATTAAAAGAAACTATGTTAAAACTGCCTTATGTGATCTTGGAGCCGGTGTTAGTGTTATGCCTCTCTCTTTATATCGTAGACTTGATTTGAATAAGTTGACACCTACCGAAATATATTTGCAAATGGCTGATAAATCAACTGCTATACCTGTCGGTATTTGTGAGGATGTGTCTGTTGTGGTTGCAAACGTTACTATTTTAACGGACTTTGTTACTCTTGATATTCCCGAGGACGATAGTATGTCTATTATTCTTGGAAGACCCTTTTTGAATACTGCAGGGGCTGTTATTGATTGCAACAAGGGCAATGTCACTTTTCATGTTAATTGTAATGAGCATACGGTACACTTTTCGAGGAAACAACCTCAAGTTCACAGTATCAATTCTATTGGAAAAATTCCATCGATTATTTTTGGAGGCTTTGAATTTCCTCTTCCTACTGTCAAGAAGAAATATGATATTCTTATTTTTGGGGATGTGCATATCCCCATTGAGGTAACCTAGTGTTATTCGAAAATTCTCCGGTCCCATATTATTCGGAATGAGTTAGTTAACAAGACCTGATCAACCTTGTTAGTGGATTCCTTTTGATGAGCATGAGATGGAAGAATTTAGAAAACACAACTCTCTGTACCCTGTTTTTACTTTCTGTTATTTATATTAAATAAAGCAAAAATAGTAATTTCTGTCTGTTTTCTGATTATCCGTGCAATATAAAAATACCCCAAAAATAAAAGTTCTCCAAATGCCCTGGAATTTAAATATGTTTTTTTCTGGAATATTTGAGAATATCTAGCACTGAGAACACAACAGGGCGAGCAAGCACCTGGCCACGAGGGTCCACGGCGCGCCCCCTGCGACGTGGGCCCATGGTGGCTCCCCTCCACTTATTCCTGCACCCACACACTTCTTCTTCCTCCCAAAAAATCACTATCCAGCTCAAGCACGAGTTCTAGCTCATTTTGCTGCGATTTTCGATCTCCTTGCTCAAAGCACCTCTCACAAAACTGCTTTGGGGGATTGTTCCTTGGTATGTGACTCCTCCATTGGTCCAATTAGTTTTTGTTCTAGTGCTTTATTCATTGCAAATTTCTGTTGCCTAGGTGACCATTTTTTTGAGCTTGCATGTCAAATTTATATGGTTCCAAGTATTTCTAATGGATGATATAGGCTCTAGGCACTTGTAGGAGTAGTTGTTATCAATTTTGTTGAGTTTGGTTTACTTTTATTTGAAGTTACTAAAAATTTCAGAAATTTTTCAGAAGAAGAAATATGTTTAGGAAAATGTACCAAGGAGGTCCTTCAAGGAAGTAAGGACCCAGGCTTGCAATGCGTGATGCTGATGATGAGCCACCAAGGGACGCTCCAGTGCGGCCTTGTGAGTGGACTTCAGAGGACTTCACGGATCGAGCAGGAATTAAGGAAGAATTTAACGCATATTTGCGTAACGCTGATCTTGTGAGCTTCGAGGCAGAAAAGTGCCGTCAGTACCACTATCTCACTAGTTCCTTTGTGAGGAGGTTTGAATTTTCATCTTCACGCAATTCTCAAACTGTCCTGTTTGATCTTTATGAAAATTCTTATACTATGGACTTAGAGGATTTTACCACTGCTTGCAAACTTCCACAATGGGGTAGTACTAGTGAACCTCGCAAATCTGAGTTTAGAGATTTTCTTGCTAGTATAACTGTGGGGGAATCTAGAGATATAGCACAAGCTACCATAGGGAGCATTCATTTTCCTGCTATACATTATTTGCTCTCTTCATAGGTAGGTGCATAAATGGTAAAGATGAAGCATGTCATATGTGTGTCCCTGACCTCAGTATTCTTAGGAGTGCTGTGTTAGGAGATAAATCTTATAATTTGGGAGCCATTGTTGCACGTAGGTTGCATCATAATAGATTTAATGGAGATTTCTTTGGTGGAATTTATGCAACCCGTATAGCTAATTTTCTTGGTATAACCATACGTGAGGATGATATTGAGTTGCCTCCTGCTTATTTGGATTATGAGGCTATGGTTCGTCATCATTTTGTTGAGAGGAACGATCAGTTCCTCCAGTACCGACTAATCTTTGACAGACGACGCACCTATCATGTCGCTCTCCCTGCTTCTACTTTCTTTGACTTTCAGGCAAAAGGGAGATATTTTATAACCAGAGAGGAGGCGGAAGAGTATAAGAGGAGGGCTGAGATAGCTCGCCTCCAAGCTGCAGCCCATGATGCAATGACTGCTGCATCTCAGTACGACCCCAACTACAACTTTGGATATCCGCCAGGCCATCCGTGGCATTAGACCAACTTAGGCCAAAAGCCTAAGCTTGGGGGAGTACGTATTTCCCACCGACATTACATTCATGTTCACACACTCATTGCTAGTTGTCGGTGCTCATACTCTTTCATTGTAATATCCATGCTAGTTTATTTCTTTTTTATGCTTTCTTCTTGTGTGTTTGATAAACCTTAAGAAAAACCAAAAAAAATTAGTTGTAGCTTTTAGCTAGTTTTAATTTCCATGCTTGTAGTAGTAATTAAAAAGAAAACCCAAAAAGATTTCATGTTCTTCTTTTGCTTGTTGGGAGCTTTCCCGTGTAAATAGTTTTATTTCTTTTCTTTGGGGTCGATAGGAGAAGACCATGATTAAATTGTTGAAGTGACTCCTATATGCATTATTGTTGATTTAACCAAGAGTCCATATTGCCTTGTCTTCTCCTGTTTATTGAATGCTTGCAGATTCCAGCTTAGTCCAATGCACGTGCATTGTTATTATTATTATTCACATCATTCGGTCGTGCAAGTGAAAGGCAATATGATGATATATGATGGACTGATTGAGATGGGAGAAGCTGGTATGAACTTGACATCTCTTGTTTTTGTAAATATGATTAGTTCATCGTTCCTGATTCAGCCTATTATGAATAAACATGTTTGCAATGACAATTAGAGATTATAGTTGCTTATGCCATGCTTAATTAGCTAGGAGCTTATAATGGTTTACCTTGCGTGCCAACATGCTATTAAAATGGTTGTGATGTGGTATGATAGGGTGGTATCCTCTTTTGAACGATTCGAGTGGCTTGACTTGGCACATGTTCACGCATGTAGTTGAAACAAAATCAACATAGCCTCTACGATATTTATGTTCATGGTGCATTATATCCTACTCATGCTTGCATTCGGTGTTGATTAATTTTAATGCATGTTCATGACCGTTGTCGCTCTCTAGCTGGTCGCTTCCCAGTCTTTTTCTAGCCTTCACCTGTACTAAGCGGGAATACTGCTTGTGCATCCAATCCCATAAACGCCAAAGTTATTCCATATGAGTCCACCATACCTACCTATATACGGTATCTACCTGTCGTTCCAAGTAAATTTGTATGTGCCAAACTCTAAACCTTCAAATAATCATTCTGTTTTGTATGCTCGAATAGCTCATGTATCAACTAGGGTTGTCCGTATCTTCCATGTTAGGCGGGTTATTCTCAAGAGGAGTGGACTCCGCTCCTCACTCATGAGAAAATGGCTGGTCACCGGGATGCCCAGTCCCATGCATTATGCAAATCAAATCAAAATAATTGCAAACTAAACTCCCCCGGGACTGTTGTTAGTTGGAGGCACTCGTTGTTTCGAGCAAGCCATGGATTGATGCTTGTTGGTGGAGGGGGAGTATAAACTTTACCATTCTGTTTGGGAACCGCCTATAATGTGTGTAGCATGGAAGATATCGCCATCTCTTGGTTGTTATGTTGACAATGAAAGTATACCGCTCAAAATATTATTCATTCTATTTCAAAATCGAGCTCTGGCACCTCTACAAATCCCTGCTTCCCTCTGCGAAGGGCCTATCTATTTACTTTTATGTTGAGTCATCATCCTCTTATTAAAAAGCACCAGTTGGAGAGCACCACTGTCATTTGCATTCATTACTATTAGTTTACATTGAGTATGACTTGACTAGATCTCTTTTACCATGAATTACAATGTCTAGTCAGTCCTTGATCTTTAAAGGTGCTCTGCATTTATGTTTTGCGGTCTCAGAAAGGGCTAGCGAGATACCATCTTGTTATATCATATTATGATTGTTTTGAGAAAGTGTTGTCATCCGAGATTTATTATTATTGCTCGCTAGTTGATTATGCCATTGATATGAGTAAACATGAGACCTAAGAGTTATTGTGAATATGGTTAGTTCATAATCTTTGCTGAAAACTTGAATACTGGCTTTACATATTTACAACAACAAGAGCAAACCGAGTTTGTAAAAGTTTTTCTTTATCACTTTCAGTTTATCAACTGAAGTGCTTGAGGACAAGCAAAGGTTAAAGCTTGGGGGAGTTGATACGTCTCCGTCGTATCTACTTTTCCAAACACTTTTGCCCTTGTTTTGGACACTAACTTGCATGATTTGAATGGAACTAATCCGGACTGACGCTGTTTTCAGCAGAATTGCCATGGTGTTATTTATGTGCAGAAACAAAAGTTCTCGGAATGACCTGAAACTCCACAGAAATTATTTTTGGAAATAATAAAAAATACTGGCAAAGAATCAAGGCCAGGGGGCCCACACCCTAGCCATGAGGGTGGGGGCGCGCCTGCCCCCTAGGCGCGCCCCCCTACCTCGTGGGCCCCCTGGAGCTCCACCGACCTCAACCCCAACTCCATATATTCGTGTTCGGGGAGAAAAAAATAAACGGGAAGGATTCATCACGTTTTACGATACGGAGCCGCCGCCAAGCCCTAAACTATCTCGGGAGGGCTGATCTGGAGTCCGTTCGGGGCTCCGGAGAGGGGAATCCGTCACCGTCGTCATCATCAACCATCCTCCATCACCAATTTCATGATGCTCACCGCCGTGCGTGAGTAATTCCATCGTAGGCTTGCTGGACGCTGATGGGTTGGATGAGAGTTATCATGTAATCAAGTTAGTTTTGTTAGGGTTTGATCCCTAGTATCCACTATGTTTTGAGATTGATGTTGCTATGACTTTGCTATGCTTAATGCTTGTCACTAGGGACCGAGTGCCATGATTTCAGATCTGAACCTATTATGTTTTCATGAATATATGTGAGTTCTTGATACTATCTTGCAAGTCTATATTCACCTACTATGTGTTATGATCCGGCAACCCTGAAGTGACAATAATCGGGACCACTCCCGGTGATGACCGTAGTTTGAGGAGTTCATGTATTCACTATGTGTTAATGCTTTGGTCCAGTACTCTATTAAAAGGAGGCCTTAATATCCCTTAGTTTCCACTAGGACCCCGCTGCCACGGGAGGGTAGGACAAAAGATGTCATGCAAGTTCTTTTCCATAAGCACGTATGACTATATTCGGAATACATGCCTACATTACATTGATGAATTGGAGCTAGTTCTGTGTCACCCTAGGTTATGACTGTTACATGATGAACCACATCCAACATAATTCTCTATCACCGATCCATTGCCTACGAGCTTTCCATATATTGTTCTTCGCTTATTTACTTTTTCGTTGCTATTGTTATCATGACTACAAAACACCAAAAATATTACTTTTGTTACCGTTACCTTTTACCACCATTACCACTACTATCATTTACTTTGCTACTAAACACTTTGCTGCAGATACTAAGTTTCCAGGTGTGGTTGAATTGACAACTCAGCTGCTAATACTTGAGAATATTCTTTGGCTCCCCTTGTGTCGAATCAATAAATTTGGGTTGAATACTCTACCCTCGAAAACTGTTGCGATCCCCTATACTTGTGGGTTATCACTACCTTGTTGTTTTTATATTTTTTAGATTACAAAATCCTATATCGACCATCCATACTACACTTGTATCACAGTCTCTTTGCCGAACTAGTGTATGTATACATTTTACCATTGTATTGGGCGTGTTGGGACATACGAGACTCTTTGTTATTTGGTTGGAGGGTTGTTTGAGAGATACCATCTTCATCCTATGCCTCCCATGGATTGATAAACCTTAGGTCATCCACTTGAGGGAAATTTGCTACTGTCCTACAAAACTTCGCGCTTGGAGGCCCAACACGAGTCTACAAGAAGAAGGTTGCGTAGTAGACATCAAGGAGTAAGGTTCATAGTCCCCCATGCCTTCTTCTCCGTCACCATGCTCGGAGAGATCTTCAAGGGAGATGTCATCACCATCATGTGCAGCTCATCGCCGGTGCTCAGCGGCAAACCCGCGGGGTCATGGCCTCACCTGCAAGCTTCTCCTCCATGCAGCCCACTCTCACGGGTGGCAGCAAAGTTGTCACGCCTCCATTCTGCACCAACAACAGGGGCTATGTGGGCAGCAGCTCCTACAGCTCTTCCACGACCATCGTGGCGGTCCTCGTTTCTGTGATGTCGCTGGTTGTCGGCGGCCAGCGAGGCAGCGGGGCTGTGTTGATGTCGATCTCCATTGCCCGTGATAGGAAGATGGCCTCCGATCATCCTTCGTGTAGCTACAACTATACTCTCCTCAATCATATCACCAAGTGTTGCTCGATTTTTGAGATCATCTCCCACATGTTGATGTCCATGTACACTCGAGTTGGATCATGCCATGTTAACTCTCGGAAACAAGTGGACAAAAGAAAAAAATATAGTGGAAAACACTTAGCTCACCTTCTTTCTTACCCAAATTCTAATGATACCTTGGTGGCTGTGCAGTGGTAGAAAATCAGGAGTGGACGGGTGAATGAAAGGAAGGAAGATGACGGTTTCCAGGTGGATCTGGGTGAGGTAAAATGAGGAGGGCTAGTGCTGAGATCCCATCGATGCAAACCAAATGAACAAGAAAAATTTGTAGATCCTTGCACCACATTTGAGCTGCAACACTTGCCACTACAACTTCCGAAATTTCTCACCAAACTGAACATAATTGCACACTTTCTCGACACTTTCTATTTTTATTCTCACTTGTTTTTGCTCTTTTCTCTCTCTCTCTCTCTTGCTTTTTTCTGCACAAAAGATGCAACAACAAGACTCGAAGAAAACAACAGCAACTTTGGATAGAACTTGGTGCAAACACAAAAAGGAAAGCAAACAACTAGATCTTAGCAAACAAAGGCTTGGATTTTTTGGTGCCTTTTTGGATTTGGACTCTGACGAGGAAACCAAACTAAAAAGGATAGATCTAGCTACAAGGATACAAATCCTACCATGTAAACCTTGCTCTGAATACCAGATGATGCGACACCGTCTTCGGAGAAGACGGTGTTCAAGGGGAGGTCCGATCTTCACGGTGTAGGATCAATAAATGGATGGGGATAAATAGCTGCAAGTGACCAGAAAAGGAAAAGAAGTGATTATGACCCAAGAGGAGGATGCTCACTGAAGCCTGCAATTCGAATATTCGCCAATCCACAACCCTCAATACTACCCCACACTGTCGGATGTGGGGTTCTGGCAAACCCTAAAGGTTTGAACACTGGGGTGCACGCGAAGTCTTTTCCTCCCACCGATCTACGCCCTAGCTCACTAAGATCTCGTGAACGAACTCGACGCACTCGCAACACAGAAAGACACAAAGATTTATACTCGTTCGGGCCACCGTTGTGGTGTAATACCCTACTCCAGTGTGGTGGTGGTGGATTGCCTCTTGGGCTGGTGATGAACAATACAAGGGGAAGAACAACCTCCTGAGGTTGAGGTCTTCTTGTGCTTGGCCAACTTGTGTGGGTGAGAGTGGTCTAAGATGTCCTCTCCCTCCCCTATGGTGGTGGCTAGTCCTACTTATAATGGCGGGCAAATTTGAAGGTGGACAACTAGTACAAGCTATCCTGACAAAAGGTGGTCTGCGCCTGCGAAAGGCTCTGGTGGTGATGCCGTCTTGGGCTCCACGATGACCTCCGTATTGCCGTCCTTCTGGTCTTGGTCCTGTTGTACCAAAATGGCAACCTTTGCCTGATGCCTCGGTACTCCTTGCCTGCACTGGTTCCCTTAGAACCAAAGAGGAAACAAGGACGCTGTGTGCGCTGGCCCCCGCCTGGTGTCGATCGTCATGGCTCACGTCGCGAGAGCCTCGTGAGGTTCGCCTTACCTTCATATCTCCGCTCCTCGTGAGCCTGCCTGACTAGGCCGCTCCGGAGGAGGTCTTATGTCGTCCGCCTCGCGAGGCTTGGCCCCTCGCGAGGGTCTTGGATGCCTTCTTGATGAAGGTGGGCCGTACGTCCTGCTAGCTTAGCCATGCCGCGGGCCGCGGGCAGGCAAGTCTGGGGACCCCCGTTCCCAGAATGCCGACAGTAGCCCCCGGGCCCAAGGTGCGCTCGGGCTTGGCTTCACGGCGAAGCCAAGGGTCAAGCATGGAGCATTGCGGGCCCCAAAATCCTGTGGCCTCGGTTAACGTGTGGCCGCTAATTGGACGTGGGTGTCTCCACTTCCCCATGCTGCCTCGGCAACTGCACGACTTGACGAGTCCCTGCGACATGCAAGGAAAACCATCATTACCTGTGATCGTGGGAGGTGCCGGTTGGCCTTCTCTTGCTATAAATGGGGAGGGGAGCGGAGCCCCCTTTGCCCATCCCTTCCTTGCTTGATCACTTCTTTCTCCTTGCTTCGCTGTTAGCTTCTTCTTTCTTGCTTCGTCGCTAGCACCGATGACGCCTATCAGAAGGTTCTCCGCCGAAGAAAAGGGGAAGGCCCCCTGAGGGAGTCCTGGATTAGGGGGTCTCCGGACATCCGGACTATCTCCATTGGCCGGACTGTTAGACTATGAAGATACAAGATTGAAGACTTCGTCTCGTGTCCGGATGGGACTCTACTTGGCGTGGAAGGCAAGCTAGGCAGTACGGATATGGATATCTCCTCCTTTGTAACCGACCTTGTGTAACCCTAACCCTCTCCGGTGTCTATATAAACCGAAGGGTTTTAGTCCGTAGGACAACAACCATAACATACAATCAACCATAGGCTAGCTTCTAGGGTTTAGCCTCTCTGATCTCGTGGTAGATCTACTCTTGTACTACCCATATCATCAATATTAATCAAGCAGGACGTAGGGTTTTACCTCCATCAAGAGGGCCCGAACCTGGGTAAAACATCGTGTCCCCTGCCTCTTGTTACCATCTGGCCTAGACACACAGTTTGGGACCCCCTACCCGACATCCGCCGGTTTTGACACCGACATTGGTGTTTCATTGAGAGTTACTATGTGTCGTCGCCGTTAGGCTTGATGGCTCCTACTATCATCGATAGCGATGCGGTCCAGGGTGAGACTTTTCTCCCCGGACAGATCTTCGTATTCGGCGGCTTTGCACTGCGGGCTAATTCGCTTGGCCATCTGGAGCAGATTGAAAGCTACGCCCCTAGCCATCAGGTCAGATTTGGAAGTTTGAACTACACGTACGACATCTGCGGATACTTGATCTTCGACGGATTCGAGCCACAGCCGGGCGCGCCGCACTGTATCGATGGGTATGACCTAGCTCTGCCACCGAACAGTACCCCAGAGGCCGCGCCCGCATCAGCTCCGACCCTTAGCTCGGAGCCAACTGCGCCAATCGAGGACTGATGGTTAGACACCGTCTTAGGAGCTGCAGTCTCAACGGCGATCGAGCCAAACACCAGCATAATCCTCTACGCAGCCCGTGACTCCAAGGTGCCGGACTCTTTTCCGGACTCAGAACCATCCGCGCCCCTGCCAACCGAATCCGATTGGGCGCCGATCATGGAATTCACCGCTGCTGATATCTTTCAACACTCGCCCTTTGGCGACATTCTGAATTCACTAAGGTCTATCTCTTTGTTAGGAGAGCCCTTGCCTGATTATGGCCAACAGGATTGGGATGCGGACGACGAAGAAATTCGACGCCCACCCACCACCCACTTCGTAGCCACTATCGATGATTTAACCGACATGCTCGACTTCGACTCCATAGACATCGACGGTATGGACGACGATGTAGGAGACAAACATGAACCATCACATATAGGGCACTGGAAAGCCACCTTGTCATATGACATATACATGGTGGATACACCCAATAAAGGCAATGGCGATGAGATAGCGGAGGATGACCCCTCCAAGAAGCAACCCAAGCGCCGATGTCAGCGGCGCCGCTCTAAGTCCCGCCAAAGCAAAAGTGGTGATACCGGCACAGGAGATAATAACACTCCGGATAGTGCCGAAGACAAATACCCTCCACCAAGATTTAGAGCAGGAGGATAAAGGAGCCAGCTCTCCTGAGAGAGAGGTAGACGAAGAGGAGGATGACAATCACATGCCCCCCCCCCTCTGAAGACGAGGCAAGCCTCGGTGACGATGAATTCGCCGTACCAGAGGATCCCGTCGAACAAGAGGGCTTCAAGCGCCGGGTTATGGCCACGGCAAAAAGCCTGAAGAAAAAGCAGTAGCAGCTTCAAGCTGATCAAGATATGCTAGCTGACAAATGGACTGAAGTCCTCACGGCCGAGGAATATAAACTCGAGCGTCCCTCCAAGAGTTACCCAAGGCGCAGGTTACTACCCCGATTGGAGGAAGAAGCGTATGATACGGCTGATCGGCCACCTCGTGGCCGCGATAGAGAGGCATTCCAGCCAAAGGCTCAGCCTCCACCCCAACGCCATTCAAATAAAAAGGCATGGGGAGATACGCCAGACCTGCGAGACATATTGGAGGAGAAGGCAAAGCATTCAAGATCGATCTATGGATCACGAGGGCGCACCACTCTGCGAGACGACAAACGTCACGCCGGATACAGTAAAAGCAAATCCGGCCGGGCCGAACACAACGGGCAAGACCCATTCGAGCTATGTTGCGATATAACCCAATACAGAGGCGCCGCACACCCCTTATGCTTCATAGACGAAGTAATGGAACATCAATTCCCAGAAGGTTTCAAACCTGTAAATATTGAATCATACGACGGCACAACAAATCCCGTAGTATGGATTGAGGATTTCCTCCTCCACATCCACATGGCCCGCGGCGATGACTTACAAGGCATCAAATACCTCCCACTAAAGCTCAAAGGACCAGCGCGGCATTGGCTTAACAGCTTGCCAGCGGACTCCATTAGTTGTTGGGAAGATCTGGAAGCCGCATTCCTCGACAACTTTCAGGGCACTTATGTGCGACCACCAGACGCCGATGACTTGAGCCACATAATTCAGTAGCCAGAAGAGTCGGCCAGGCAATTCTGGACTCGGTTCCTTACAAAGAAAAATCAAATCGTCGACTATACGGATGCGGAGGCCTTAGCGGCTTTCAAGAACAACATCCGAGACGAGTGGCTAGCCCGGCACCTTGGTCAGGAAAAGCCGAAATCTATGGCAGCTCTCACGACACTCATGATCCGCTTTTGTGCGGGAGAAGACAGCTGGCTGGCTCGCAGTAATAACATATCAAAGAACCATGGTACTTAAGATACCAAGGACGGCAATAGCAGGTCACGTCGCAACAAGCATAAGCGCCGCATTAACAGCGAAAATACTGAGGATACGATAGTCAATGCCGGATTCAAAGGCTCTAAACCCGGTCAGTGGAAAAAGCCATTCAAACAAAGTACACCAGGTCCATCCAGCTTGGACCGTATACTCAATCGCTCGTGTCGAATACACGGCACCCCAGACAATCCAGCCAATCACACCAACAGGGATTGTTGGGTGTTCAAGCAGGCCGACAAGTTAATTGCCGAAAACAAGGACAAGGGGCCGCATAGCGATGACGAGGAGGAGCCTCGGCAGCCGCACACTGGAGGACAAAAGAGGTTTCCCCCGCAAGTGCGGATGGTGAACATGATATACGCAACCCACATCACCAAGTGGGAGCGGAAGCGTGCGCTCAGGGATGTATATGCGTTGGAGCCAGTCGCCCCAAAGTTCAACACTTGGTCCTCCTGCCCGATCACCTTCGATCGCAGGGACCACCCCACTAGTATCCGTCATGGCATATTCGCTGCACTGGTCCTAGACCCAATCATCGACGGATTTCACCTCACTCGAGTCCTTATGGACGGCGGCAGCAGCCTGAACCTGCTTTATCAGGACACAGTGTGCAAAATGGGTATAGACCCCTCAAGGATCAAACCCACGAAAACGACCTTTAAGGGCATCATTCCAGGTGTAGAAGCCCATTGCACAGGCTCAATTACACTGGAAGTGGTCTTCGGATCCCCGGATAATTTCCGAAGCGAAGAGTTAATCTTCGATATAGTCCCATTCCGCAGTGGTTATCACGTGCTGCTCGGGCGAACCGCATTCGCTAGATTCAATGCGGTACCGCATTATGCATACCTCAAGCTCAAGATGCCAGGACCTCGCGGAGTTATTACAGTCAATGGAAACACAGAGCGCTCTCTCCGAACAGAGGAGCACACCGCGGCCCTCATAGCAGAAGCGCAAAGCAGCCTCTCAAGGCAATCAATCAGTTCGGCGCTTCAAAGCCCATACACCTTCAAGCGCGCTTGAGGCAATTGGCAAATAGACCGCGTGGCGCGATCTGAGCTCGTGTAGCAATACGACGGCCACCCCAATCCCATCCCAACGGCGATATTCATGCCGCGCCTACATAATCACGCATTAAAAATACCATGGGCACAGGTGGGGAGGGGGGCACAACTGCGGCACGCCCCAAAACGTGGCCTAAACCGCACTAGGGGCTTCCCGTTTGGTTATTTTTCTTTTTCTTTCAGGACCTTAGTCTCTGGAAACACTGTCCGGCAGCAATATTGCCGAACACATGATGCAAAAACCAAGGAGGCAGATAGCTACGTTATACCACGGAATTCCCAGGTTGATTACAGTAACGAGCGAAATATTCGATTTCATATCATTCCTCAGCTTGCCCTTGGAAGGGACATAGTCCTACTCTTTGCTTATCACACTATCTGTATCAATCTGCTTTTACGCAATTTTTCAATAAGCAATGCATGACATTACGACTATTATTGCATTCTTGTTATATATATATATATATATATATATATATATATGTGTGTGTGTGTGTGTGTGTGTGTGTGTGTGTGTGTGTTCATTAATGACGCCTTGCAACCGTACACTCTGGTATGGCCAATACACCAGGGGCTTACGTACCCCACAATACGGTGTGAAAAGTCCGAACACTTTCACAAGTGCGGCACCCCGAACTTATAGCATTATATGCATCACCTCCGAATCATGTCTTTGGTCAAATGTTGGGTTTGCCCGGCTCCTATGTTTTGGTACCTTACGTTCTGCTCTATCGGCTAAGGTAGCACTAGGAGAACTACTGCGATTGTGCCTCGGTTCTGCCGGGCTGAGCACCTCAGTAGAGAAAGCTAAAACTGACTGTCATGATAAGGCGAGAGACTGGTCGCTGTTCGGCGAGGTTTTTCGAGTCCCTAAAGACTTATGCCGCTTAGGGCGAGGGCCGGCCCTGTCCGGCTTATAGGCGTGTATCGCGCCCCGAATTCGGCCTTCCGAATACCAGGGGCTTCGCCAAAATTAAAATTATAGAATTCTATGGCTAAGTGAGAGTGATAAAGCATTGTTAGTCTGGTTGCCTTGTTCGTTGTGCTGAGCACCTCCCTCGAAAGACCCAAACATGCGAACAAGAGTGCTCAGGTTTATCCCGAACACCCCAGCACTCGTGGCATGGGGGCAGATGCCGAGGATTAGCCAGCTCTCAGATTGGATAAATAGCCAAACAAAAGGTAATATTTTAAATTCCAACAAGCGTTGCATAGCGCATATGAAACAAGTTTTCATAAATACAGGATAAAACAAGCAAGTTTACTCAAATATTACATCTTTTGAACACTCATCCGCGATAAGACGGGCACCCGGCAGAACACCCTCGTAGTACATCTCGGGGTGGCGGTGCTCCTTGCCCTCCGGCGGCCCCTCCTTGATCAGCTTCATGGCGTCTAGCTTGACCCACTGAAATTTCACACGGGCGCAAGCCCGGCGTGCACCTTCAATGCAGACGGATCGCTTGAAGACCTCCAGCCGTGGGCAGGCATCCACAAGTCGCCTCACCAGGCCGAAGAAGCTGTTCGGAAGGGCGTCGCCAGGCCACAACCAGACTATAAATCCCTTCATGGCCTGATCGGCCGCCTTATGTAGCTCGACCATCTGCTTCAGCTGGTTGCTCATCGGCACCGGATGTTCGGCCTGAGCATACTGAGACCAGAACAGCTTCTCCGTCAAGCTTCCGTCCTCGGCCTGGTAAAATTGTGCGGCATCGGACACACTGCGGGGCAAATCTGCGAATGCTCCTGAAGAGCTCCGGATCCGGGTAAGTAATCAGTAATTTACTTTTACATGATTGCTTTGCATATAGGAAGCCTTACCCGCCGCTATCTTCTTCATTGCGTCGATCTCCTGGAGGGCCTTTTGGGCCTCGGTCTTGGCACTCTTTGCGCTCTCAAGGGCCCCGGCAAGCTCAGACTCTCGCGTCTTCGAGTCAAGCTCCAACGCCTCGTGCTTTGTCACGAGAGCCTGGAGCTCTTGCTGCACCTTGCCCACCCGAGCCTCATGCTTCTCTCGCTTGGTGCACTCCTTGGCCGCTGTATCTTCGGCCTTGGCCAGCGCTTGCTTTAGGGTCGCCACCTCGGTCGTGGCCCCTGGCAAACATACAATGATCCTGTCATTTTGCAATTGCGTCCTTTTTTATATATACATATCTATAGATGAGGTATTACTTACCCTTGTTCTCCTCGAGCTGCCTCTTGGCAAGGCTGAGCTCTTTCTTGGACCCCTCAAGGTCCTACTTCAGTACGGCGACCTCCGCAGTTAGTGCGGCGGACACCAACAGCGAAGCCTGCATATGCATATTAACATACTTATATTAGACTCCTGCGATATTATTTGATCCTCTGTTCGGCTTTTCTTTGTGAACACTGAACAAAGCATCAGGGGCTACTGTCTATGCGGTAATATTTCTACTACATTTTAAAACACTTACCTCAAAGCCTGTTAAAAGGCTGGCACAGGCTTCAGTCAATCCCTTTTGGCGGACTGAACCTTCTAGATCACCGCACTCATGACGGTGTGGTGCTCCTCGTCGATGGAAGCGCTGTGAAGCGCTTCCAGCAGGTTGTCCGGCGCCTCTGGATGGACAGAGGTCACTGGCACAGGCGTTTTGCCCCTCTTAGAAGGAGGCTGCCTACCCGAGCTCAGAACCGCTGGAGGGTCTGACGCGGTGTTCGGCTGAGGGCCGAACTCGGAGCTCTCGGGGGCCCTGTCCCCTCGGCTCCCGAAGTCCGGAAGGTCGCCTTGAGGCGCCTCCGGGACTGTCTCCCCTCGATCCGGTGCGTCTTGAGACAACACCTCGGCGTCGTCGGCAGGATGAGGGGAGGTGGCGGTCGGGACTGGGTCGCTATCCATGTCCAACGAGCCCAGGGAGCCGTCCGATGATACCTCGATATTGGCTCGTGGCGGCCTATGTAATTATGTTCGGCGATTAGGGAAAGCAGTGCGACAAAGGAATCCTATGGGTTAATTTGGTATCTGAATACTTACAATCTCCCTGGGGGCTTGGCCCTGGTCAACCACTCGCCTTCGCCTTCGTTGGTGGCGGCGGAGCTGTCCGGAAGGAGAGTCCTTCCCTTCTTGGACCCTTCGCCCCCCTAGTTGGGGCGGCCTTCCTTTTTCTGTCTCCCCCAGTCGGTGGGGGAGCATCTTCTTCTTCTTCCTCGTCTTCGGGGGAAGAGTGCGCCGTAGAGTCTCGGACGGTGAGTCCGACGATGCCTGGCATCGGGAACTCTTTCGAGCTCCCTTGGCCTTCTTGGTCTTCTCTGGCACCTTATAAGGGGCCGGAGTCAGCATCTTCGTCAGAAGAGCATAGGCGGGGCCTTCGGGCAAAGGAGCCGGACAGTCGATCTGTCCGGCCATCTTCTGCCACTCCTGTCAAAAGTATGGGAGTTTAGATCCCACATAGAGTCAATCTATATAAAAAAAGTATCCTGTGAAAGGTAAAGCACCTTACCGCACTGGCTTGGCGCTTTGCGCTGAATCCGCGATCCTCAGTAATAGGGCGAGGGACCTCGGCACTTTTGAACAGCACCCTCCAGGTGTCTTCATGAGTCGTGTCGAAGAGCCTGTTCAGAGTCCGGTGCTGCGCCGGATTGAACTCCCACAAGGTGAACTCCCGTTGTTGGCACGGGAGTATCCGGCGGATGAGCATAACCTGGACTATGTTGACAAGCTTGAGCTTCTTGTCCTCCACCATGTTTTGAATACATGTTTGGAGTCCGGTCAGCTCTTTCGAACTACCCCAGGACAGGCCCTTCTCTTTCCAGGAGGTGAGCCGCATGGGGATGCCAGATCGGAACTCGGGGGGCAGCTACCCATGCGGGGTCGCGCGGCTCGGTGATATAGAACCACCCCGATTGCCACCCCTTTATGGTTTCCACAAAGGAGCCCTCGAGCCATGTTATGTTGGGCATCTTGCCCACCATGGTGCCTCCGCACTCCGCCTGGCGGCCGCCCACCAACTTCGGCTTAACATTGAAGGTCTTCAGCCATAAGCCGAAGTGGGGCTTGATGCGGAGGAAGGCCTCGCACACGACGATAAACGCCGAGATGTTGAGGACGAAGTTCGGGGCCAGATCATGGAAATCCAGGATGTAATAGAACATGAGCCCCCGGACGAAGGGATGGAGAGGGAACCCCAGTCCGTGGAGGAAATGGGTGAGGAATACTACCCTCTCATGGGGCCTGGGGGTGGGGATGAGCTGCCCCTCATCTGGGAGCCGGTGCGCGATGTCGTCGGGCAGGTATCCGGCTCTCCTCAGTTTCTTGATGTCTCCCTCCGTGACAGAGGAGACCATCCACTTGCCTCCCGCTCCGGACATGGTTGGAGAGGGTTGAGGTGGAAGTGAGGACTTGGGCGCTAGAGCTCGAATGTGCGGAAACGGATGAGCAAAGGAGGAAGAAGGCACGGATAGAAAAGTGAATCCTTATCCCTTTATATGGGTGGGCGAAACTAAGCGTCCCCACTTGCCTGGTAAAACTCGATTATCCCCCAAGCGTCGCAATTGATGGCGCGGTTGGGTTACCCACGCCCGTATTGATGAGAATCCCGTAATAAGGGGACACGATCTCTTCTTTGACAAGACGTGTTGAAAAACCGCCTCGCGTTATGTGCGGGACTGGTTAAAAGAAACAGTTCGAATAATCACCGGGCCATGACATAACGTCATGCTTCCAAAACAAGCCAGCAAATTAGATCTGCAAAAATATTATTCTCTCTACGGTGGAATGTGGAACTTATTTTGCAGGGTCGGACACTATCCTCGTATTCAAATTCTTCTGTGGTATATTCGGAGAAGGAACCCGCCTTGCAATGCCGAAGACAACACTGCGTGCCGGACTCATCGTCATTGAAGCCTGGTTCAGGGGCTACTGAGGGAGTCCTGGATTAGGGGGTCTCCTGACAGCCGGACTATCTCCATTGGTCAGACTGTTAGATTATGAAGATACAAGATGGAAGACTTCGTCTCGTGTCCGGATGGGACTCTACTTGGCGTGGAAGGCAAGCTAGGCAGTACGGATATGGATATCTCCTCCTTTGTAACCGAACTTGTGTAACCCTAACCCTCTCCGGTGTCTATATAAACCGAAAGGTTTTAGTCCGTAGGACAACAACCATAACATACAATCATACCATAGGCTAGCTTCTAGGGTTTAGCCTCTCTGATCTCGTGGTATATCTACTCTTGTACGACCCATATCATCAATATTAATCAAGTAGGCCGTAGGGTTTTACTTCCTTCAAGAGGGCCCGAACCTGGGTAAAACATCGTGTCCCCTGCCTCCTGTTACCATCCGGCCTAGACACACAGTTCGGGACCCCCTAAACGAGATCCGCCGGTTTTGACACCGACACCCCCCGAGATGTCCCGGAGCAACTTCCGCTGAAGAAGAGGTTGATCCATCGCCGTGAAGAAGCGGTGATGCAGGTGGTGGCGAGGCCTTGGTGTGAGGGGCCTCCCCCAGGGTATCCGCTTCCCCTGTATGCCCAAGCCGAGGACCCTGGAAGGCGGAGCGACGAGCAGCGCCGCCGGTGCCGCTCCTGGGGTGGCCGCGCCGTGGCAACGCGCGTCGTCGCCCCTGGAATCCACTCCGCGGACTCGTCACGCGAGCTGGTGCTGTTGGCGCCGATGCCCCCAAGATCTTGGATCCGCTTCCCGCGATTCTTCTCCAACATGATGCCACCGAGGGGGCCTCTCGAGCTCTAGTTGCAGCACGCCAACTGCGGCGCTCCGGCGACGGGAGTGGAGATCGAGCGGTCCCCACCGTCAAGATCTTCATGACTCACGGCTGGGGCGAGATCGCGCGGGTCTGCTGCACGAGGGGCGCCCTTGCGATCCATCTTGAATACGACGGCGTCTCCACCCTCTTCTTCAAGGTCTTCGATGCCGAGGGCCGCCGCCTGGAGTGCTGCTCTGGAGAGGAGCGCGAGGCTGATGCGCGCTGCGCTCGCGACCACTGCAGCAGTAGCAGCCCTTGGGAGTCCAGCAGCTCTCCTGAGCTCTATGAGACTTCGGAGACGAGCGACGATAGCTACATGCCGCCGAGCTCTCACTGCGCTCGGCGCAGTGCTGCCGCGTCCCGCCGTCACTGCCGCTGATCCGGATGGGGCTGGCGCCGGCCTCCCGTGGCCCACTTTTGACGATGGCGTCTGCCACGGGGGGTGTAGATAGGATCATCCTTAGTTTCAACTTTTGTTTCCTGGGAAGAATCATGAAGCGCCCCATGGGGGCATGTAAGGGTCTGTAATGTCATTTGTGCTTATCTTCCCTGTTATGAAGATTTGATGAACGCGCGTGATAACCCACAAGTATAGTGGATCAATTGTAGCCTCTTTCGATAAGTAAGAGTGTCGAACCCAACGAGGAGCTAAAGGTAGAACAAATATTACCTCAAGTTCTATCGACCACCGATACAACTCTACGCACGCTTGACTTTCGCTTTACCGGAAACAAGTACGAAACTAGAAGTACATTTTAGGTGTTTTTGGGTAAGCTTGCAAGAAAGTAAAGAACACGAAAATAAAATCTAGGGGCTGTTTGGATAAAGACACAACTAAATTAGTTTTAGTAGAGAGCTTTTGTCAACAAGAAAGTTATTTGTCCCTAGGCAATCGATAAGTAGACCGGTAATCATTATTGCAATTTTATTTGAGGGAGAGGCATAAGCTAACATACTTTCTCTACTTGGATCATATGCACTTATGATTGGAACTCTAGCAAGCATCCGCAACTACTAAAGATTCATTAAGGTAAAACCCAGCCATAGCATTAAAGTATCAAGTCCCCTTTATCCCATACGCAAACAACCTACTTACTCGGGTATGTGCTTCTGTCACTCACGCCACCCACCATAAGCAAATCATGAACATATTGCAAACCCTACAGCGGGAATCCCTCAGGCTTGCGCGACACGGAGAGCACCATAGGACAACACCAATAATAAAACATGCAACTCAAATCAATCTTGATCATCAAATAGCCATTAGGACAAAGCAGATCTACTCAAACATCATAGGATAGCCATACATCATTGGGAAATAATATATAGTGTTGAGCATCATGTTTAAGTAAAGATTACAGCGGGTAAGAGAGAGGTTACACCGCTGCATAGAGGGGGCAAGAGTTGGTGATGATGATGGCGAAGTTGTTGGTGAACATGGTGGTGATGATGATGGCCCCCGGTGGCACTCCGGTGCCACCGAAAGCGAGGGGGAGAGAGCCTCCCTCCTTCTTCTTCTTCCTTGACCTCCTCCCTAGATGGGAGAAGGGTTTCCCCTCGGGTCCATGGCCTCCATGGCGTGGGAGGGGCGAGAGCCCCTCCGAGATTGGATCTATCTCTCTGTTTCTCTCTCGTTCTGTGTTCTCTCCTGGCTCTGTTTCACCGTTTCATATATATATGGAGATTCGTAACTCCGATTGGCCTGAAACCTTCGCCGTGATTTTTTCCGAATATTAACTTTCTTGCGGAAAAAGAACAGCGTCAACCGCCTTACGGTGGGCTCACGAGGGTAGCAGGCGCGCCCTAAGGGGGGGGGCTGCCTCGTGACCACCTCGGGCACTGGTTCGCGTTGATTTTCCTTCCAAATTTTCCATATTTTCCAAAAATAAGCTCCGTTCGCGTTTGGACTCCATTTGATATGGATATTCTGTGAAACCAAAAACATGCAACAGACAGGAACTAGCACTGGGCACTGGATCAATATGTTAGTCCCAAAAATAATATAAAAAGTTGCCAAAAAGTATATGAAAGTTGAATAATATTGGTATGAAACAATCAAAAATTATAGATACGACGGAGACGTATCAGCATCCCCAAGCTTAATTCCTGCTCGTCCTCGAGTATGTAAATGATAAAAAAAGATGATTTTTGATGTGGAATGCTACCTAGTGTAATCTTGATCATATGTCTAATCATGGCATGAATATTAAGACACGAGTGATTCAAAGCAATAGTCTATCCTTTGACATAGAAATAATAATACTTCAAGCATACCAACCAAGCAATTATGTCTTATTGAAATAACATAGCCAAAGAAAGCTCATCCCTACAAAATCATATAGTCTGGCTATGCTCCATCTTCACCACACAAAATATTCACATCATGCACAACCCCGATGACAAGCCAAGCAATCGTTTCATACTTTTGACGTTCTCAAACCTTTTCAACTTTCACGCAATACATGAGCGTGAGCCATGGACATAGCACTATAGGTGGAATAGAATATGATGATGGGGGTTATGTGGAGAAGACAAAAAAGGAATAAAGTCTCACATCAACTAGGCGTATCAACGGGCTATGGAGATGCCCATTAATAGATATCAATGTGAGGAGTAGGGATTGCCATGCAACGGATGCACTAGAGCTATAATTATATGAAAGCTCAAACTGAAACTAAGTGGGTGTGCATCCAACTTGCTTGCTCATGAAGACCTAGGGCATTTGAGGAAGCCCATAGTTGGAATATACAAGCCAAGTTCTATAATTAAAATCCCCACTAGTATATGAAAGTGATAACTCAAGAGACTCTCTATATGAAGAACATGGTGCTACTTTGAAGCACAAGTGTGGTAAAAGGATAGTAACATTGCCCCTTCTCTCTTTCTCTCTCATTTTTTTCTTTTTTTTCTTTTTTTTGTAGGCTTCTTTGGCCTCTCTCTCTTTTTTGGGGTCTTCTTTGGCCACTTATATTTTTATAACCTCACATGGGACTATGTTCTAATAATGATGATCATCACACTTTTATTTACTTACAACTCAATATTACAACTCGATATCTATAACAAAGATATGACTCTATATGAATGCCTCCGGCGGTGTACCAGAATGTGCAATGATCTAGCGTAGCAATGACATCAAAAAACGGACAAGCCATGAAAACATCATGCTAGCTATCCTACGATCATGCAAGGCAATATGACAATGAATGCTCAAGTCATGTATATGATGATGATGAAAGTTGCATGGCAATATATCTCGGAATGGCTATGGAAATGCCATGATAGGTAGGTATGGTGGCTATTTTTAGGAAGATATAAGGAGGTTTATGTGTGACAGGGTGTATCATATCACGGGGTTTGGATGCACTAGCGAAGTTTGCACCAACACTCGAGGTGAGAAAGGGCAATGCACGGTACCGAAGAGGCTAGCAATGATGGAAGGGTGAGAGTGTGTATAATCCATGGACTCAACATTAGTCATAAAGAACTCACATACTTATTGAAAAATCTATTAGTCATCGAAACAAAGTACTACGTGCATGCTCCTAGGGGGATAGATTGGTAGGAAAAGACCATCGCTCATCCCCGACCGCCACTCATAAGGAAGACAATCAATAAACACCTCATGCTCCGACTTCGTTACATAACGGTTCACCATATGTGCATGCTACGGGACTTGCAAACCTCAACAAAAGTATTTCTCAATTTCACAATTACTCAACTAGCACGACTCTAATATCACCATCTTTATATCGCAAAACTATTGCAAGGAATCAAACATATCATATTCAGCGATCTACAAGTTTTATGTAGGATTTTATGACTAACCATGTGAATGACCAGTTCCTGTCATCTCTCTAAATAGATATAAGTGAAGCAAGAGAGTTTAATTATTTCTACAAAAGATATGCCCACTCTCTAACAAGTATAAGTGAAGCAAAAGAGCATTCTACAAATGGCGGTTGTCTAAGTGAAGAGAGACAGGCAATCCAAACTTCAAATGGTATAAGTGAAGCACATGAAGCATTCTATAAAGCCATACTCAAAAGATATAAGTGAAGTGCAATGAGCATTCTATAAATCAAACAAGGACCATATCATACCATCATGGTGCATAAAAGAAAAATGAAAACCTAAATGCAAAATACGCTCCAAGATTGCACATATCGCATGAACGAAACGAATCTGAAAACGTACCGATATTTGTTGAAGAAAGAGGGGATGCCTTCCCAGCATCCCCAAGCTTAGACGCTTGAGTCTCCTTGAATATTTACTTGGGGTGCCTCGGGCATCCCCAAGCTTGAGCTCTTGCCTCTCTTCCTTCTTCTCACATCGAAACCTTCTCAATCATCGAACACTTCATCCACACAAAACTTCAACAGAAAACTCGGTAAGATCCGTTAGTATAATAAAGCAAATCACTACTCTAAGTACTGTTGCAAACCAATTCATATTTTGTTTTTGCATTGTGTCCACTGTAATATAACTTTTTCATGGCTTAATCCACTAATATAAATTGATAGTTTCATCAAAACAAGCAAACTATGCATCAAAAACAGAATCTGTCTAAAACAGAACAGTCTGTAATAATCTGAACATTCACCATACTTATGATACTTGAAAAATTCTACCAAAATTAGGAAAAATAAAAATTTGTATAGGAAGACACTGCAAAAATAATCAGAACCATTTTGAGTTCCAGCTAAAAATGTAAAATCGCGCACTACAGCCAAAGTTTCTGTCCTGCACCGTACAAACCATCAAGCAAATGTAAACATCCTAAAGGCAAACCTTGGCACATTATTTTTATAATACAATGGAATTGTACAAGGGTATAATTATTTTTGTTGAAAGGTTTCTGTAATTAAGATTCACAAAGTTCCCATGGGCATGAACAAAGTTCAAGGACGTCCCCCACTTTCACAATGCCCGTCTCTCTCACTTTCACTTTTCTTTTAGAAAAAGTTTTGGGTTCCACTCTTTATTTTTGTTGTTTTTAAACTATATGGAAGCACTCAACATAAATAAATGACTCTATAAAACTTCCGGGTTGTCTCCCTGGCAGCGCTTTCTTTAAAGCCATTAAGCTAGGCATATAGTGCTCAAGTAGTGAATCCACCCGGATCCCAAGGTATATCAAAGACAATTTGAATCAACAATGATTTGTAATTTAGTAGTGAGCACAAAGTAACATATATCAAGCAATGGCGAAGTCTAACTCTCTTCCTATGCATCGGCATGTCATAAAAGAACCATTCATGCACACATAGTAAAGGCCAATGCATAGTATAAACAGTTTCTTGCAATTTTTTCGTGTTGGAAACATACAGAGGTGGAGATATAGTTCCTCTCATAATAATTACAAGTAGGAGCAGCAAGCACATGCATATTATATCTATCAAAATCATCATGTGCAACGGTAGAAGGCAACCCATCAATGTAATCCTTAATAAGTGCAAACTTCTCCGATATAGTGTAATCGGGAGAATTCAAAAAGATAATAAGACTATCATGTGTGGGTGCAATAGCAACAATTTCATGTTTAACATAAGGAACTATAGCAAGTTCATCTCTATAAGCATCATTCATATTGGCATCTTGGCCACAAGCATAGCAAGCATCATCAAAAAGGGATATTTCAAGAGAATGAACGGGATCATAACAGTCATCATAGCAATCATCCTTCGGTAAGCATGAAGGGAATTTAAACAATGTATGAGTTGAAGAGTTACTCTCATTAGAAGGTGGGCACGGGTAGCTAATCCGCTCTTCCTCCTTTTGTTCTTCGCTCTCCTCATCATCTTTTTCATCCAATGAGCTCACAGTTCCATCAGTTTCTTCTTCCATAGACTCCTGCAAAATATTAGTTTCTTCTTGGGCAGCGGAGTACTCCTCAATATATTGTTTAACATAGGCATTAGAAGCATAATTCTCATAACAATATTCAAGTATGGAAAAAATTTCAGATTTGCAAAGAGTAGCATCATACTTTTCAATCAAAGAAGCAATTTCAAAAGCACCCTTAAAAGAAACAAATTCTTCAATTTGTTGAACATCATAGTAACTATAAGCACCTTTAGCATACGAAGATACGATTCCATTATCACTAAACTCACATTGGTAGGGAAGGTGTTTCTTAGGGTTTTCAGAACAACAAGTAAAATCATAATAATAGCATAAATTCCAAGCATAGCATTGCATAGTATTAATTTGATGCTGTAAAAGTTTCCCTTTTTGAGATATACGGTGTCGCACATAACAAGCATGCTCATCTAAAGATTTTCCCTCAACTAAGCTAGTTGGGGTTTCAGCACGAGCACATAGGGATCGAAGATGATCCAAGTAATAAGCTTTAGTAGTGTGATAGATTTTGATTGGTTCTTCAACCATTGGTTCAATAGGTACAACTATTTTTTTGGTAGTTTGCGTTTCCTACCCATAACTAAAGATAGGAAACATCCAAGAACAGCAAATAAAAATTACATAGTGATAAAGCAAACAAGCACACACAAGAGTATTCACCCCACGCTATTGCTCCCCGGCAACGGCGCCAGAAAAAGGTCTTGATAACCCACAAGTATAGGGGATCAATTGTAGCCTCTTTCGATAAGTAAGAGTGTCGAACCCAACTAGGAGCTAAAGGTAGAACAAATATTCCCTCAAGTTCTATCGACCAACGATACAACTCTATGCACGCTTGACGTTCGCTTTACCGGAAACAAGTATGAAACTAGAAGTACTTTGTAGGTGTTTTTGGGTAAGCTTGCAAGAAAGTAAAGAACACGAAAATAAAAGCTAGGGGCTGTTTAGATAAAGACACAACTAAATTAGTTTTAGTAGAGAGCTTTTGTCAACAAGAAAGTTATTTGTCCCTAGGCAATCGATAACTAGACCGGTAATCATTATTGCAACGTTATTTGAGGGAGAGGCATAAGCTAACATACTTTCTCTACTTGGATCATATGCACTTATGATTGGAACTCTAGCAAGCATCCGCAACTACTAAAGATTCATTAAGGTAAAACCCAACCATAGCATTAAAGTATCAAGTCCCCTTTATCCCATACGCAAACAACCTACTTACTCGGGTCTGTGCTTCTGTCACTCACGCCACCCACCATAAGCAAATCATAAGCATATTGCAAACCCTACAGCGGGAATCCCTCACGCTTGCGCGACACGGAGAGCACCATAGGACAACACCACTAATAAAACATACAACTCAAACCAATCTTGATCATCAAATAGCCATTAGGACAAAGCAGATCTACTCAAACATCATAGGATAGCAATACATCATTGGGAAATAATATATAGTGTTGAGCACCATGTTTAAGTAGAGATTACAGCGGGTAAGAGAGAGGTTACACCGCTGCATAGAGGGGGGAAGAGTTGGTGATGATGATGGCGAAGTTGTTGGTGAAGATGGTGGTGATGATGATGGCCCCCGGTGGCACTCCGGCGCCACCGGAAGCAAGGGGGAGAGAGCCTCCCTCCTTCTTCTTCCTGGACCTCCTCCCTAGATGGGAGAAGGGTTTCCCCTCTGGTCCATGGCCTCCATGGCATGGGAGGGGCGAGAGCCCCTCCGAGATTGGATCTATCTCTCTGTTTCTCTCTGGTTCTGCGTTCTCTCCTGGCTCTGTTTCACCATTTCGTATATATATGGAGATCCGTAACTCCGATTGGCCTGAAACCTTCGCCGTGATTTTTTTCCCGAATATTAGCTTTCTCGCGGCAAAAGAAGAGCGTCAACCGCCTTACGGTGGGCTCACGAGGGTAGGGGGCGCGCCCTAAGGGGGGGCACCCCCTGCCTCGTGACCACCTCAGGCACTGGTTCGCGTTGATTTTCCTTCCGAATTTTCCATATTTTCCAAAAATAAGCTCCGTCCGTTTTTATCCCGTTTGGACTCCGTTTGATATGGATATTCTGCGAAACCAAAAACATGCAACAGACAGGAACTGGCACTGGGCACTGGATCAATATGTTAGTCCCAAAAATAATATAAAAAGTTGCCAAAAAGTATATGAAAGTTGAATAATATTGGCATGGAACAATCAAAAATTATAGATACGACGGAGACATATCAGCGCGTCCCATTAAGGCTCGGTCCCCCTTTCTTTCCTCGCGATAGCTTGTTGCTCTACGCCGACGGGTCCCGGTCCCTAGGCAGGCTACAGCCGTCGCTGGTATGCCAGGTCGCGTGTCGTGGTTAAGGCCAGGAGGTGTGCGGCCCGAGGTCCAGTAAGAGCCCCTGGCGCGTGGTTCTCAGGAGGTCCCCCTTAGCGCTCAAGCGGCCATGATAGGGGAAGAAAGGGAGTTGACGTGGCCGCAACGGGATTGCGGCAAGGCGTGAGTATCCATAAGGCCCAGACATTTAGCCGATACGAGGGCGAGACTTATCTTGTGAACTTCGTGGCGATTCCTAACATTGCGCTGGGGCTGCGCGCCAACTTGTGCGGCATAGCCAGGCCGGCCCATACAAGTTTCCCTCCTCCCATGCTCTCCTTAATGCTCTGCATCCTCAGGTCCCGGCCCTTGAGCGAGCTCAGCTGCCGCTGGTATGCCAGGTCGCGATGCTGTGGTCAAGGCCAGGGGTGAGGCTGGAGAGCCAGTAAGGGCTCATGAGTCGTGATGCTCAGGAGCCCCCTTTAACGCGCAGGGGAATTGCATGAGATAAAAGGAGACTCGCGGTGCCACCTGCCATCCTCCCACCGGGGTCCCTGTGGAAGAAGAACATGGTTTGCCGTTACAGCCGTGAGCCTGCCGCTGGTTGGTCCAGATGAAGTGAAGGCACTGAGGGACTGGTGAGGTGACGTGCGCGGGGCGTGCCGCGAGCCAGAGCTCGACCGCTCATATTTGTCGACGTGGCAGGGATGGACCCATGCACTAACGTCGTGCCTGTGAGGAGGCCCTGTGGGAGGCGATGATCGAGCAGGTGATAACCATAGGCAGGTTAAGCAGGGAAGGCAAATCAGCTTGGGTAAATGCAGGAAGATACATGCCACTGGGTCCGGCCCGAGCGGCTTGGGGATGATGCAGCCCGAGGGGCGCCCCCAGCAAGGTAAGCTAAAGACATAAGCAAATGGGATACATGTCGTGGGGATGGACCAACACGGCCTGGGAATAATGCAGCCCAAGGGGCGCTCCTAGCTTAAACGAGCTTGGAAGATGTCACCTGGTTCTGTAGACGAAGCAGAGTTGGTGCAGCTGAAGGCGTGCGTCGAAGAAAGGACTCCTCATGAGACACCGGAGCCCAGAGCCTCGGGAGAATCTGGGGGCTCGGGAGGCTTCCTGAAGACCGTCTCCATTCCCTCCAGGACGACACGGTACCTGGCCTCTTGAGCCGCCAGGTCACGCCGCATGGCACGCTGATAGGTTGACACCACGCTCGGCAAGTCGAGGGGCATGCGAACGTAGCTATGTGGCGGGCCCTTGCAACGGCCCGCGTGAGAACGCCAGAAGCGCTCCTGAGACGCGGACCTGTTGAGCCCTGGGACATCAACGCAAACACGCAGCTCAGCACCCTCGCCGGGTGGTGAGCCGCGCCTTGTGAGCGGCTGTCTCCGCGCATGGCTCTTGCGTCTTGCAGTTCCTGTGTGATCTTGGCGATGAACTCCTGATCGGTGGGCACCCCTTGCCCTGCGTCCTCCTAAGGAAGACGTGCTGCGTGGCACACCTCCAAGTGGCGCCCAAGCGCCTCCCTCGTGAGGTTGGCAAGTCCTGAGACCCTCCAGAAGAGAGCCCCCGAGCCCTGCCCAAGGAGGGTGCTGGGCGCGCCTTCCTATGCGATGGAGGGAGGCGCCCCTGGGATGGACGCTGATCCTGACGAGGCTCCTGCTGCGACGCCATCCTCCCGAGATCCTATGCGGCGCAACTGCTTCTTCTTGGGGATGGCCTCCGGAGGGCCCTCACTTCTGCTGTCGAGGTCGTCAATTGCTACAGCTTGAGAGGCGCGCTCGAGGGAGGACACCGCATCCCTTTCTTCACATGGGACCGTGATGACCCCGCCACTTCCAGGCATCTTGAGGACGTTCTAGCCGTGGTGGGTGACCGCCATGAACTTTGCCAGAGCCGGATACCCGAGGATGGCGTTGTACAGCAGGCGGATGTGCACGACGTCGAAGTCAATGAGCTCGGTGCGGTAGTTGTAGTGTGTGCCGAAGGTGAGAGGCAGGCGAACCTGCCCTATTGGTGTGGTGGAGTCGTCGTTCACTCCTGAGAAAGGTTTCGTGGGCTGGAGCTGCTCATATGGCACTTGGAGGTTGTCGAAAGTGTCGACAGACAGGACGTTGAGCCCTGCACCACCGTCGATGAGGGTCTTGGTAACCTGCACATTGCTGATGACTGGGAACACAACATCATGAGGACGTCAGTGGTGGCCGCGCACTTGAGCTGATATGCCGAGTTGAAAATGATGGCGCACTGGGACCACTTGAGCGGGCGCGCGGCCTCAAGCTTGGGGAGCGCCGCGTTCACCACGCAAGCGAACCGTTTGAAGATGCACTAAGAGGCTGGGGCCTGGGCGCCACCCAAGATGCAGGCGATTGCACGCGGCTCCTGGAAGCCCCCAGCCCCCTCATCCTAAGGATGGTCGTCGTTCCTTCTTGGTGGTGGCAGTGGAGGAAGACCGGTGTTGCCTTGGGGGCGATCCTCATGAGGCTGGTCCCTCTAGGGCCCCTTGCGAGGATGGTCCTGCCAGCGGTCCTCATGATGCCTGTCGCGCCATTCCTGGCGCGGGCCACGGTCGTCCCAGCGTCCACCTCATCCTCCTCCATGGCCGTAGCCCCGGTCGCTGCGCTCGGGGCATCGACTGTAGCGTCCCTCGCATAGGGCTTGGAGCTCTTGGTAGTCGCTGGTGTTGTGGGTGTTCAGGATGTGGAAGCCGCAGAATAGTCGGCTGTTCTTGGATGACTTGGGCTGATCTCTGCCTCGTTTGGTGTCGGGCTCCGCAGCTACCACTATCGCTTCCTTGTGCTTCACGTCCTTGGCCTTGGCTTTCTTCTCCTCTATGCCTGCGGCTGGAAGATCAAGGAGGGAAAGGCCCCCCTCCTCAGCTCTCATGCACTTGGTCGCCAGGTTGAACAGCTCCTGAGACGTGCAGAGCTCCTCATGGATGGCGAGCTCTTCCTTCATCTTGACGTCACAAACACCGTCGGAGAATACGAAGATGATGGCCTCATCCGTGACCTTGGGAATCTTGAGGCGGGTGCTGTTGAAGCGCTGGATGTACTTCTGGAGGGTCTCCCTTTGTTGTTGCTTGATGCGGTGCAGGTCGGTCGCGGCCGGCGGGCAGTCGTGAGTGCCCTGGAAGTTGGCGACGAAGAAGTCGCGCATCTCGTCCCAGGAGGAGATCGAGCCGTGCTGTAGGTTCAGGAGCCAGGTGCAGGCCCCATCCTTGAGAGCCATGGGAAACCAGTTCGCATGACTTTCTCGTCGCCGTTGGCTGCTTCGATGCTCAGCTCGTAGAGCTGCAGGAACTCTGCGGGGGTCGGTGGTGCCGTCGTAGCGAGGAGGCAGATCCGGCTTGAACTTGCCTGGCCAGGCGATGCGGCGCAGCTCGGGGGTGAAGGCGCGGCAGCTGGCCATGATTACTGGGGCCCGCCTTGGAGGTGGAGCTTGGTCTTGTCGAGGTCCGCATGGCGCCACCGCAAGCGGCGCACGGTCTTGACGAGGCGGCGCGGGAAGTGCGGGTGCAGCTTCATGCAGCCTTGGGACTTCTTGGCAGCTTCTCTCTTCGCACACGGGCACTAGTCGTGGCGGATCACACCGCGGGGCCGCGTGCCTTGGTGCCAAGGCGCTGTCTTCGGGCTAGGGTGGTGGAGGCGCCCCTCGGGCCTCGTCACCCGTGGCTGGCTGAGGGTGAGGCCGAGAGAGGGACGGTGCTGGGGAGCCCCCTGCGGCACGGATGAGCTCGGCGACGCGGTCAAGCCACTGCTCGTAGAGGTCATCGACTGGGCAGTAGCGCAGGAGCTTGTTCGCGGTGATGAGTGCGTCCCGCACCTCCATGGGAGCATGGTGTGCATGAGACGAAGAGCCGGCTGGGGCCAGCGATGGAGTGGCGGTGTGGCCATCCTGCCGCACCGAAGGATGCAGCGAAGACGCTTGCTGCTCGTTCCCCACCGGGCCGGTGGCAGCGTTGGCGGCGGGAGACGGAGAACAAACTGGTGGCCCGCCGATGGGAGCCGTGTGAGCAATATGGGCGGTGAGGGCAGCCCGACGCTCAGCTCGAGCACGGCGAGCGTCCGCCATGGAGAAGATGGAGCAACGGAGCGATGAACTGGTGGAAGGAGAGCTACGGCGCACCCCTACCTGGCGCGCCAAATGTTGGATGTGGAGTTCTGGCAAACTCTTAAGGTTCGAACACTGGGGTGCACGCGAAGTCTTTTCCTACCACCAATGTACGCCCTAGCTCGCTAAGATCTCGTGGACGAACTCGACGCACTCGCAACACAGAAAGACAGAAGATTTATACTGGTCCGGGCCACCGTTGTGGTGTAATACCCTACTCCAGTGTGGTGGTGGTGGATTGCCTCTTGGGCTGGTGATGAACAATACAAGGGGGAGAACAGTCTCCTGAGGTTGAGGTGTTCTTGTGCTTAGCCAACTTGTGTGGGTGAGAGTGATCTAAGATGTCCTCTCCCTCCCCTATGGTGGTGGCTAGTCCTATTTATGGAGGCCCAGGTCCTCTTCCCCAAATCTTGAGTGGGAAGGGAGCCAACAATGGCGGGCAAATTTGAAGGGGGACAACTAGTACAAGCTATCCTGACAAAAGGTGGTCTGTGCCTGTGAAAGACTCCGGTGGTGACGCCGTCTTGGGATCCACGATGATCTCCGTCTTGCCGTCCTTCTGGTCTTGGTCTTGTTGTACCAAAATGGCAACCTTTGCCTGATGCCTCAGTACTCCTCACCTGTGCTGGTTCCCTTAGCACCAAAGAGAAAACAAGGACGCTGTGCGCGCTGGCGCCCGCCTGGCGCCCACCTGGTGTCGATCGTCATGGCTCATGTCACGAGAGCCTCGTGAGGTTCGCCTTGCCTTGATATCTCCGCTCCTCATGAGCCTGCTTGACTAGGCCGCTCCGGAGGAGGTCTTGTGTCATCCAACTCGCGAGGCTTGGCCCCTCGCGAGGGTCTTGGATGCCTTGTTGATGAAGGTGGGCCGTATGGCCTGCTAGCTTAGCCATGTCGCGGGCCGCAGGCAGGCAAGTCTGGGGACCCCCGTTCCTAGAACACCGACACACACAACCACGCTCAAGTCGTGGATCACATGATAGGTGCAAACCGAAAGGGAAACCACGAAATCTAACCCACACAACATGATCTAGTCTTGGAGCACGAATTAGGAGCAATTTGTCAAGGAATCACGAGAATAAGGATAACAAGAGCTCTCCAGTCTCTGGAGGAGTCTATGTCTTTGGTCTTTGATAGAAAATGGCAAAAGTCCCCAACAAAGGGAAGAGCTAGCCTATTGATAATCGTGACAACCCCCCGGATAGGTGTGAAAATGAACCAGCTTTGGAACCAGCTTATGTGTGAAGGTGAACCAACTTTGTTTTGACTAATTGTCTTCGATACTTAAAGAGGTAGCTTCTGGAAATTTCTCGTCGGAGGTGGTTGGCAGTTCCCAACCAAACATTGTTCATTGGGGTCGAACAATGTTTCCTTCAGCGGCAAACACGAGTTCTAGGAACCTTTCGCAAGTTGGGATATCCAAACTCATGCAAAACATTGTTTCGTCAGAATCGGAACAATGTTTCTTTGGTAGACAACTCATTTCTTCATGAACTCCTAACTTTGTTTCTTTGCCATAAAACATTGTTTTGCATGCACTGATATGTATTTGGCCTTCTCTGATGTTGCACCTGAGTTCAACCAACAACAAAGGAGGTGAAGGCACAACCATTTTTTCAAGGGCAAATGATAAACTTAAGTTAGCGTTTAGCTGATCATGTAGTTGCACTACGTGACTTCTTGTTTTTTTGTGCAAAACTTCTTGTGATTTGACCGTTGATGGTTGGGCCGTCCTCATCAGGGTACCTTCTCACCTTCAAGCTGGCGAGTCATGCAAACTTGAAGGCTGTCATCTTCAACAATGAGGGCATTGAGATGGTGGCAAAGTGCGGGCCGCACCACAAAGCATTTGACATGGATATTGAAGGTGTTGTTGAGGGTGCTGCTGAGGGTGTTGTGCTTAGGATGCTCCTATGAGTGCTTAGGGTTTTATTTACAATGTTAATCTAGTTTGAAGACTATGGTAATCTAGTTTGAAGACTCTGTGCTACTATTTGTATGACAGTTATGGTTATGATGTATGCTATTTAGGTTGTTGTCTGTGTCTGTGCACTAGTAATCTCACCACTCTTAGAAAAGGTTCCTGCTTGCTCCCGTAGAAGTTTTTGGGATTCCCCCAAGTGTAAGGGTGGCAGCATCAAGTATTTTCCTTAGTTAGAGTACCAAGGTTATCAATCTAGTAAGAGCTTCTCACAGCGAACAAATTAAACATCACCTACACGCAAAACACAAAACAACTTGTCCCTAACACAACAAGAGGGTTGTCAAGCCCCTTATCTTGCTAGTCACAAGATTAAATGTGATAAATGATAGAGGTAATTTCTAGCAAAACAAAATGAAAGCAGTAGCAATTGTGTAGAAGTTCAGCAATGGGGAATGGACCCAATGGGTCATAGGTTCACTAGTGACATCTCGCTCTCTCTCTCTCTCTCTCTCAAACAATCTAGTGACATGGTCAACAAAATACAATTGGGTACCGGTTAATGGGGGCTAGGGTATCCAGGGAGTGAGAGGGGGGCTCTTATCCTTCAGGGGGGGCGCGGGATGGCCGGCACCTGGCCGGGGTGCCATGGATGTCCGCCACGGCTCCCCTGATCCTGTAGCGTGAGGAGAGGGATGAGCGGGGTTGTGGGTCAGGCTGGGCTCTTTTAGTTAGTTGCGCCAAGTGGCCTAGGGGGGGGAGAGGGGCCTTTCTCTTTGTTTTCTCTCTTATTTATATTTTGTTTTACATTTAAATCATGCGCTAATTGACTTTTTGCAAAAAGTTCTAATGGCCAGAATAATTACTAGGCAAAATCTAGTATTGCCACAAAAGTTTGGAGCCTGTTTGAATTTACTCAAATTAGGTTTGTATATAAATGGTTCAATTAAGTGATGTTCGGACATGCTTTAATTCTCTAGGGGCATTTTTGGAGTTTCAATAATGTTGGGTTCAACATGAAAATGATCAGGGGGAATTATAGAACATTGTGAACATTTTAGTTTTACTGTTTGAAGGAATCATTTATTAGACTTCATTTTAAAATTTGAATTTGAATCAGATGGAATAAAAGGGGGGATTAGCAACAGTGAAAGCGATGACATGGCACTGTTACATTGGGATCACTGTAGCTTAATTATCCGGGCGTCGCAATTCTCCTCCACTACAAGAAATCTCGTCCCGAGATTTTAGGAGGTAGACGCAAACAAAACGGGGTATTCATCACGAAGACGATCCTCGCGTTCCCAAGTGGCTTCATCTTCAGAATGATTTGACCATTGAACCCCTTAGAAATTTGATAGCCCTTAGATGGGCGTGACATTCAGTTAGAATGAGAACGCAGATCGAATGCTCTCTGTAAGTGAGATCATCTTGCAGGGGTTGAGCTTTATAAGCCATGTTGTTGTTACAATAAGACTTGCGACTCAGGGCATTGTCCATGATATTAACCTTGCCAGGGGTATAAGAAATATCGTAGTCATAGTCCGTGATTGTTTCCATGCATCATTGCTGATGGAGATCCAGATCTAGCTGAGTAAACAATTACTTCATACTTTGATGATCGATGAAGATCTCGCAACGATTAGCAAGAACTTAATGTCGCCACTATTTAAGTGCATATATGACAGCTGCAAGCTCGAGGTCATGAACTGGATAGTTCTTCGGGAAAGACACCTTGGAATTCACAAATGACTGGAGCGTTTTCAATTCTCACAAGAGGAGAAGCATTTACTACATTCGGGGAAGAATCCGTGCTTCAGCATTTCGAACAAGATGAGCATGGTAGTTTACTATCTTGCTTGAAGGATGTAGTAGACGGACGGCTTTAGTGACGCAATGATAGAAGTGATATGTGTTTTCAACCATTCCATACACAGAATGAGGTCAATATTGGAAGACTTCGAAATAATGGGGGAAACATGGAATTCCAACCCTTCAATTTCAATGGGGACGTTGTGACTAACCATGGTGGTTCGACATTGGCTCGCGGAATGCATCTTGGAAATCCAGCCAAGTGATGGCGGTTCCAATAGGTAAGGAACGCATGTGGCTGTCCCACCATTGAGAAACGGGACCTTTCAGGTAATAGTCCGCGAAGGTATCATAGTTGGCAGGGCTACATCAGCAGACTCCAAGTCGAAAGTGATGTCACGGAGCCAGTCATCAGCATCAAAGGGCTGAGTTGAGCTGCGGTAGATGACAGGGTTGAGGCATGCAAAGTCTTGCAGTGTTACTGGGGCTGGTTGCTGATTCATATTGGGGTGCAGGAACTGAGCCATGACATTTTCCATAAGCTGGTGATCCAGCTCAACTGATGTATCATTCCGGTCATGTATTCGGGAGGTGGTGGATTATTGCCACCATGACCAGAACTAGTGGGTCTAACCATCATGCTTAATGCAACAGGGGGTAGTTTAGCAAGGGGTGGAGCAAGTGCATGGAGTCATTCATGGTATAACTTGAATAGTGAGCAAAGGCACAGTATGTACAAAGCAGTAGTCATTGAAGACATACAGATACATATACGGGGCCAATTACATGTTTGTATGCGTTCGGACAAGAGAAACATCATAGACATACTAGGCGACACGTATGCACGCAATGGAGGGATCCAACAATGGGACATAGGAAAGGCTACATCAACGTCGGAAAAAAATCACTGGAGTGAGGGATCTTCAAGTGCCGACATAGGGTTCCGTCGATAAGAGGATCCTGCGGTCAGTGAACAATGTGAAGCAAAACTTGGCCCTCAATTCAAGAAAGGCGTAATACAAACCTCCGGATGGATGTGATCAAGAGAACCTAGTGTAGAGCTAGCAAAATAATTTAACCCAAATAGGAGAGTGGTCAGAGTCCCGGAGTAAAGGTCGAGGAGTAAAAGATCCTAATACCACCCAATGGCGATGTGGGCCCATAAGCCACATAGCCATGTTAGTAAGAGTTTTTTAGTGACTAGACTCAACTTCAGCCAAGGAGCCGGAAGGGGGTTCCTACAAGCAGTCGGCTCTGATACCAACTTGTGACGCCCTCGATTCGACCGTACATGAATCATACACGCAAATGTGCACGATCAAGATCAGGGACTCATGGGAAGATATCACAACACAACTCTAGACACAAATTGAAATAATACAAGCATCATATTACAAGCCATGGGCCTTGAGGGCTTGAATACAAAACCTTGAGACACAAGCATCAGCAAAAGCAACAATATCTGACTACGAACATAAATTAACAAGACTGCCTTAAGAAGGCAAACATGAAAGCAACAACGATCGAAGAGGCAAGGCCTCCTGCTTGGGACCTCCTAACTACTCCTGGTCGTCAGCGGTCTCCATGTAGTAGTATCCGTCGGCGGTGGCATCTGGCTTTGGGCTCCACCATCTAATCGCAACAACCGGGTATAGAGAGAAAAGAGGTAGCAAAGCAACCGTGAGTACTCATCAAAAGTACACACAAGACTTACATCAGAACTATACTAAGTATGCATTAGTATCAAATGGAAGGGTTGTATCTGTGGACTGAACTGCAGAATGCCAAAAGAGAGGGGAAAGCCTAGCCTATCAAAGACTAGCATCTTCAAGCAACTCCAAGCATCTTGCAGCATGTAGAAGAGTAAAGAATAGCATTTTATAATTTAACAAGCATGTTGTAGCATTAACGCCCAGAGACCCTTCCTCGACTCCTTGCAAGAAAGCAATCCCGGAGCCAACATATCCATCACATGTCTCAAGTAACCAGTTCTAGTTGTAATAGATCAGGATACAAGTCTGAACGTCCATTACCATGGACATGGTATTCGAATAGATAACTTCCCTGCAGGGGTGAACCACATTAACCAACATGCTTGATTACTCTGGCTGGACACACTTTTCTGAGTCAATGCCCAGCCTCGAAAGATCAACACGTCGCAGCCCTACCTAGGCTCAGTAGAGAAGTCCCTGCCGGTCTACATCCTAAACGCTCTGGGGTATTGGTCCCATCGCCCGTTGCCCTCTGGGTTATTGCGCAGGGTGAATACCAGCGCCATCGTGATAACCCACAAGTATACGGGATCGTTTGTAGCCTTCTTTGATAAATAAGAGTGTTGAATCCAACGAGGAGCTAAAGGCAGAACAAGTATTCCCTTAAGTTCTGTCGACCACCGATTCAAATCTACGCACACTTGACGTTTGCTTTATCGAAAACAAGTATGAAACTATTTTGTTGGTGTGATGCTAGAACTACTTTGCAAGAATAAAACTAGAAGTACTTTGCAAGATAATAAAAGTTAGGTGTTTAGAAAAGGGGTTTGTGTCAACAAGAAAGTTATTTGCCCCTAGGCAATCGATAACAAGTACCGGTAATCATTCTTGCAATTTTACATGAGGGAGAGGCATGAGCTAACCTACTTTCTCTACTTGGATCATATGCACTTATGATTGGAACTCTAGCAAGCATCCGCAACTACTAAAGATCATTAAGATCATGAAACCCAACCATAGCATTAAGTATCAAGTCCTATTTATCCCATACCCATAGCCCACCTACTCGGGTTTAATCTTCTGCCACTCTCGCAACCCACCATAAGCGAACCCTGAGCATATTGCAACACCCTACAACGGGGGCCACTTGAGGGAGTCCTGGATTAGGGGGTCCCCGGGCGTCCGGGCTATGTGATATGGGTCAGACTAATGGGGCAAGACGATACAAGATAGAAGGCCTTCCCCCATGTTCAGATGGGACTCTCCTTTGCGTGGATGGCAAGCTTGGCGTTCGGATGTGAAGATTCCTTTCTCTGTAAACCGACTCTGTACAACCCTAGGCCCTTCCGGTGTCTATATAAATCGGAGGGTTTAGTCCGTAGAGGCGATCATAATCATATAGGTTAGACATATAGGATTTAGCAATTATGATCTCAAGGTATATCAACTCTTGTAACCCCTATACTCATCAAAGTCAATCAAGAAGGAAGTAGGGTATTACCTCCATTAAGAGGGCCCAAACTTGGGTAAACATCGTGTCCCCTGCCTCCTGTTACATTTGATCCTCAGACGCACAGTTCGGGACCCCCTACTGGAGATTGGCCGGTTTTGACACCGACATTGGTGCTTTCATTGAGAGTTCCTCTGTGATGTTGATAGAAGGTTCGATGGCTCGTTCGATCATCCACAATTATGCCGTCTCTGGGGAGACTTCCCTCCCTGGCCAAATTTTCATATTCAGCGGCTTCGCAATGCAGGCCAACTCGACTGGCCGCCTTGAGCAGATCGACAGCTACGCCCCTGGTCATCAGATCAGTTTTGGAAATCTGAACTATGTCACTGATATCCAAGGAGACTTGATCTTCGAAGGGTTCACCCCTGACCGCCGGTCTGGCCTTAGATCCAGAGCAGACTACCAGGTCCAAACACGGGAGTTTAGAGCCCGCCGGACTCCCTGCAATTATGGAACTTCCTACCGGAGATATAGAGGGGACTGCGTCATTGGCAAACCCGAAGAACCGCGTTCCCCTTGTCGCTAAAGTGCCGGACTCCCCCTCGGACTCCAGATCTGAATTCTCGAGGTCTGGTCAAGCGAGCGTGGCCAGGAGGCTCTTACCCCTGCCGCCCCCACGGACTCTTGCTTCCCTGTCCAAACCTCGCTCCTAAACAAGGCTCTAGACTTAATGCGATCCCTCGCCATTACAGAGGAATCGCTTCCGAATTACACCCAGCCCGGACTAGGGGCTGAGAGCGGGTAATTTTATGTCCCACCCACCACCCACTTCATAGCCACTATCGAAGACTTAACCGACAAGTTGGACTACGCCTCCGAAGACATCGACGACATGGACAAAGATGCCGGAGATGAACAAGGCCAAGACCCTCCGTTTACCGAACGTTGGACGGCCACATCCACATACGACGTATACATGGTAGACACACCCAAAGAGGATGACGACAACGGCAAGAAGGATCTGGTTGACGACAAGCCTGCTGAAGCACCTACAAAGCGTTGATGTCAGCGGTGCCGCTCAAAACCGTGTCACAAAAAAGACAACAATACCGGCACCGAAGACAATAACACTCCAGAGAATGCCGAAGACCCCGAAGCCCCTGTCAAGCCAACATCTAAAAAGGATGATTGGGAGGATGGGAAAGTTAACCCCGACGATCCTGTCGGGAACGAGGACTCGTAGGACAGTAACTACCTACCGATCTCCGAAGAGGATATGAGCTCGGTGACAAAGACTTCATCGTGACAGAGGAACCCCACAAACAAGAGCGCTTTAAGCGCCAGCTAATCTCCATTGCGAGAAGCCTAAAAAAGAAGCAGCGGCAACTCCAAGCCGATCAGGATACGCTCAATGACAGATGGACAAATGTCCTGGCAGCCGAGGAATATTTCCTCGAGTGCCCAACCAAGAGCTACCCGAAGTGCAAGCTACTACCACAATTTGACAACGAGGCCCTTGAGCCAATACCGCCAAAGTATAAACCCGTTGACGAACCTGACCGACCAGCACGTGGACGGGACAGACCGGCTACTTGCACCGAACACCAGCCTGCTCCACCCCGCCGTGGAGGAAGGGAGGCAGTGGCCTCGGGCCATACCTATGACCTACGCAGGGACCTGGACAATAGAGCTGGTCAGACAGGATCAATCTATGGGTCAAAGGGGCGTGCTCCAACGCGAGAGGACGGCCATCAGGCCTGACACGACAGGCACAACCCCACTCAGGCCGAAAACCACATTCAGACTTCATCCGAACTGCGCCGCGACATCACCCGATGAGGTGATGGAGCACCAGAAGGGTTTAAACCCGTGAACATTGAGTCATACGATAGTACTACAAATCCCGTAGTATGGACCGAAGATTTTCTTCTCCATATTCACATGGCCCATGGTGATGATCTCCATGCCATCAAATACCTCCCGCTAAAATTAAAGGGACCACAGCACTGGTTAAACAGCCTCCTACAAAACTCTATTGGCAGCTGCGAAGACTTGGAGGATGCCTTTAGAGACAACTTCCAAGGAACCTATGTTCAGCCTCCAGATGCCGATGACCTCAGTCACATAGTCCAGCAACCCGGAGAATCAGCCCGGAAGCTATGGACTGGATTCTTAATTAAAAAGAACCAAATTGTGGACTGTCCAGACGCCGAAGCCCTCGTGGCCTTTAAGCACAGCGTCCAAGACGAGTGGCTCGCCCGACACCGCAGCCTAGAAAAACCGAAGTCAATGGCAGCCCTTACCGCACTTATGACCTGCTTTTGCGCGAGAGAAGATAGCTGCTTAGCTCGCAGAAGCAATAGCACCAGCGACCCTGGCACCTCCGAAGCCAGGGATGGCAACAGCAAGCCACAACGCAACAAACACAAGCGTCGAGGCAATAATGAAGATACCAAAAAAAGTCGATCAATGCCGGATTCAGTGGCTCTAAACCTAGTCAGCGAAAGAAGCCATTCAAAGGAAACAATGATGGTCCATCTAGTTTGGACAGAATACTTGATCGGCCTTGCCAGATTCATGGCTCCCCTGATAAGCCTGCTAATCATACCAACAGGAATTGTTGGGTCTTTAAACAGGTCGGCAAGCTAACCGCCGAATATAAGGGGAAGGGGCCGCCCAGCAAGGACAATGATGAAGAGCCTCGCCCACCGAACACAGGGGGACAGAAGAAATTTCCCCCCAAGGTAAAAATGGTGAATATGATATACGCTACACATATCCCCAAAAGGGAGCCCAAGCACACACTAGGGGACGTCTATGCCATAGAGACAGTCGCCCCAAAATTCAATCCATGGCCAGCCTGTCCGATTACTTTCGATCACAGAGACCATCCGACTAGTATTCGTCATGGAGGTTCGGCAGCATTGATCCTCGACCCAATTATCGACGGGTTCCATCTCACGCGCGTCCTCATGGATGGCGGTAGCATCCTTAATCTGCTTTATTAGGACACCGTCCGCAAAATGGGTATAGACTCATCAAGGATCTAGCCCACTAAAACTACCTTTAAAGGAGTAATAGCTGACGTAGAGGCCTGTTGTACAGGATCCATTACGCTGGAGTAGTCTTCGGTTCACCGGATAATTTCCGTAGAGAAGACTTGATCTTCAACATTGTCCCCTTCCGCAGCAGCTGTCATGCACTGCTCGGACGGACCGCTTTCGCCCGTTTCAATCCAGTCCCGCACTACACTTATCTAAAGCTCAAGATGCCTGCACCACGTGGTGTTATAACAGTCAATGGCAACATGGAGCACTCCCTCTGTACTAAGGAGCATACCACGGCCCTCGCAGTCGAGGTGCAGGGTGGCCTCATTAAGTCGAATACTACATCAGCAGTCAAGCCCCCGAACACTGTCAAACGAGTTCAGTCTACACTGCAGAATGACAGTCCGGCTCGTCCAGAGCTAGATTAGCAATCCAGCCTTCGTCAAAACCCCAACTTGATAGTGGCATATGTACCGCGCTTACATAACTACGCACTAAAAATACCATGGGCAAGGATGGAGGCCTACTAAAAATAAGGTCCACAATAGGGTTCGACCCTATCCGGACCCTCATATTCTTCCTTTTCTCCTTGTTTTTCTTTTTCAGGTTCTTTACAAGCCACACCAATCTTCGATGGTACTTAGGGTCCTTTCCCATGTCCCTCATATACACTCGACCATTGATTTTCTCAAAGGACCATACACTATGGGGAAAAGTGGCGCAGACGTGCGGCAGAGTGTCCAAAGGATCTTCAAGATCATATTTTTCAATTCAGGACCAGCATACAGCTTTCCCTTGTTCTCAGCATGTAAAATGGCCTTGATTCTTATGGCATATCCTATAAAAATACGTTTCGACGTACGAATCAGACTATACTGGAAACAGTTTCACCCAACCTTGTTCGGTATTGGATTATTTCTTAATCTACTTTTCCACTCTATATCCGAATTGGCATATACACCTTGGTATGACTTAAATAGCCAGGGACTCTATGTCAGGCCACATATATTCTCAACAATAGAAAGTCCGAACACTCTTAGAGTATACTTCGGCATCCCAAATACTTCATTATATGCATCGGCTCCGAATCACGTCTTTGGTCAATAGTTGGGTTGCCCGACTCCTGTGCTTGCTACCTTACGTTCCATCTTTTCGGCTAAGGTAGTAAAGGGAGAACTACTGTGATTGTGTTTCCGGCTGGCCCGGTCAAACACCTCAGTAGAGAAAGCCGAAAACTGACTGTCGTGATGCCGCGAGAGCTGGTCAGCAATTCGGTGACTTACTAAATCTCTAGCGATTTCTTCCGTATTACACGAAGGGCTGGTTTTTTCCAACCAAGCGTTTAAGGCACCCAAGTTCGATAGCCGCATACACACCAGGGGCTACCCTACAGTCCCATTGTCAAACTCCTATGGCTAAGTGAGAATGATAAAACCGTATAGTTTTATTGCCTAGTACGCCGTGCTGCCACCTTCTTTACAGACCAAGTCGTTGGGTCAAGTGTGGTCACACGCTATTCTGAACACCCCCGTAGTATCTACGTGGGGGCTAAAGGCGACAACTGGTAAATTCTCAAGAATTAAAAACGGCCGCACAGGGGGAATAACACTTTACGATAAATGCATACAATATATTACAAGGCCTTGGTTTATATTACAAAGCTTTGGTTTATAAAATATCCGGGCATTTCAGACAAATTCATTCGAGCATGATGTCCTTTGAGCACTGACCCTCTATCAAGCGGGCACCTTCCAAGACGTCCTAAAAGTAATGCTTCAGCGTACGGTGGTCCTTTTCCCTGGGTGGACCCTCGACGGCCACGATGGCGGCCTTCATTTTGGCCTAGTGCATCTTGACACGGGCAAAGGCCATCCGCGCACCTTCTATACATGCTGAGCACTTCACGGCCTCTACCCGGAGCAAGGTGTCGCCAAGCCGCTTGACCAAGCCGAAGTAGCTTCTCGAAATAGATCCGGCCGGCCATAGCCGGACTATGATGTCCTTCATGGCCAAACCAGACATCCTATGCAGCTCTGGCAGCTGCATTATCTGATTGTTCAGCAGCGCTGGTTGCTCCGGTGCCAAGTATTGTGACCAGAAGAGCTTGTCCGTCGCGTTCCCTTCTTGGGCCCGAAAATACTCGGCAGCATCGGAAGCACTCATCGGGAGATCTGCAAAAGTGTTTGGAGCACTCCACAGTCGATTTAGCAAAGCATATCTTCGACCGCCGAATATACTCTGTAAAAGAAAAGTCTTACCAGCCGCTATCTGTCCGGCTTGCTTCATATCCTCCCGAGCCGCCAGGGACTCGGACCAAGCCTCCTTTGCAGCTTGAAGAGCCTTGGTGAGTTAGGCCACTTGGGCCTTGTTACTCTCCTCCAAGGACTCACACTTGTTGGCGGCTTCTTGGAGCGCTTGCTCTACTTCGGTCACCCTCGCCTCATACTGAAGGCGGGCAGCCTTTTTGGCCTCTACATCGGCAGCCACTTTCTCCGCGGCTGCTTCTTGCCCTCCCCGCCTCCTTGGCTTCGGCAAGGGCACTCTTGAGGGCCTCGACCTCGATCGCGTTGCCTACAATCATTTTCGTAGCAGTGCATGAGCTTAAAACTCTAAGTTTGCATTATAATTTAGGCTTGTAAAGGGGTCTTTTTAACAAAAAAACATACCTTGGGCCTCATCGAACCGCTTATCAATACAGTCGATCTCATCGTCAACCAGCTTCAGTTTCCGCTGGAGTTCGGACACTTCAGCATCCTTAGCTGAAGCCACCAACAGTGAAGCATGTTTATCAAAATAGATGAATGTGTTATCTCCAGTGACTATTTGATCCTCTATCTGGCTCTTTTTTCCAAAGGCCCAAATAGAGTCTCAGGGGCTATTATCTATATACATGCATATTCTTCCAATACGAAAAGCGGCTAAAGCATGTTATATCACTTACCTCAAAATTTGTTAACAGGCTAGTGAAAGCTTCGTTTAGACCGCTTTTGGTGGACTGAACCTTCTCAGCCACCGTACCCATCAGGGTACGGTGCTCTTCCATGACGGAAGCACGTTGAAGTGCTTCCCTCAATGTATCCGGTGCCTCTGGATGGATAGAGGTCGCCGATGGAGTTGACACTCCCCCCTCCCTCAAAGGGGGCTGCTCACTCGATTCCGGAGCCACGTGGGTCTCCGGAGTAGTATTCGGCCGAGGGCCGGACTGATCCAGGACCCCGTCGCCAGTTTCAATGGGGGTAGTATCCCCCATGTTTGCGGCAGCCACGGCATCACCTTGTGGCGCCGTTTCAGCGGCCTTCCACACCTCCCCCTGGCTTGGAGAAGTCCTTTGGGACAACACCTTGTTGTCATCCTCGGCTCGTGGCGGAGAGGCTCGTGGAGGCGTTTCGCTCTCCATCATCTCCAGCGCCAAGGAGTTTCCCAAAGACGACGATTGTTGGGGGAAATCACGGGGATGACTGAAAATACATCAATAAAATGTTAACCTGTGATCTGTAAAAGGCCAGATGTATGTATAGTATCTTTAAATACTTACGAGTCGGCCGGGGGCTTCGGCCTGAGGCGCCACTCGAGGATGACTTTGGTGTCCGAATCCGAATCATCCGAAAGGGAAATCTTCCCCTTCTTGGACGCCTCCGCTTCTAGGTCCGTGGATGCCGCCCTTTTCTTCTCTCCCTTGAGGGGAGAATTTCTCTCCTCATCTTCCTCTTCATCTTCATCTCCCTCGTGGGAGGATAGAACCTCGGTGTCTTCGGACGCGATGTCCGAAGTACCTTTACGGCGGAGGCCACATCTGGCCTCCTTGCCCTTCTTCTTGGCCTTCTTCTCCGACGCTTGGTACGGCGCCGGAACCAGTATCTTTGTTAACAGAGGGATAGTTGGGTCTTCGAGTAGTGGAGCCTAACATTTGATCCTCTCCGCTTTCTTCGTCCAGACCTGAAGGAGAAAAGGAAGGCTTAGCATACTCCTCGAATCTACAAGTAGAGGTTATGTTTGGAAATCTGAAAACTTACTGGAGTGGCTGAGTGGGCGCAGTCGAGGCCAAGGTCTTCGGTCGTTCCCGGCCACGACTTCTGGGCCTTGAAAAGCAGCTTCCTGATTCCTTCATGCCTCGTGCCAAAGAAGTGTTGCAGGGTCCGAGGGCCCGCCGGATTGAATTCCCACATATGGAGAGTCCGACGCTGGCAGAGGAGAATCCAGTGAAAAAGCATCACGTGGATCACATCGGTGAGGCTGGTGTTCTTCTCTATCATGCCCTTGACGTGCTTCCGCAGTGTGATCACGTCGTCGGACGATGCCCAGTCCAGGACCTTTTTAACCCATGATGTGAGCTGCATTGGAGGCCCAGATTTGAACTGAGGGGTGGCAGCCCATGTGGTGTCGCGAGGTTCAGTGACATGGAACCACTCCTGCTGCCATCCCTTCACGGTCTCCACGAAGGCCCCCTGGGGCCAAGTGACGTTGGGAGCTTGCTCAAAATGGCACCGTCGCACTCCGCGTGTTGACCGTCGACCACTTTTGACTTCAAGTTGAAGACCTTGAGCCATAATCCAAAGTGGGGGGGTGCGGAGGAATGCCTCACACACGACGATGAATGCCGAGATGTGGAGGAAGGAATTTGGGGCTAGATCATGAAAGTCCATCCCATAGTAGAACATGAGACCATGAACAAAGGGGTGGAGGGGCAACCCTAGCCCACGGAGAAAGTGAGGGAGGAACACGACCCTCCCACCAGGCTTTGGAGTGGTGATAACTTGCTCCTTGGTCAGGAGTCTAGGTTTGATTTCCGCTGTCAAGTACCGCGCCTCCCGGAGCTCCTTGATGTCCTTCTCTGTCACGGAGGAGGCCATCCACTTGCCTTGCAAGCCGGATATGGACATGGCCGGAGTATTTTGTGGCGATGGGAAAGATTGGGACTTGGGCGCTGTAGCCCGAGGACGGATGGGCTGAGGAAGGAGAAGGCATGGGGAGAATAGATGGATTATTATCCTCTTATAAAGGCCGTGAATATCAAGCGCCCCCACAAGCCTTAAAACTCGCCTATTCCCAAGGGGTCGTGCAAAACAGCACGGTTGGATTACCCAAACCCGTATTGATGAGAATCCCGTAATAAGGGGACACGATCTCTGATTTGACAAGATGTGTCAATGAGGACCGCACCTCAAAATGCGAAGCGGGAGGCTGAAAAATGATTCGAAATAATAATAAGGCCAGAACATAACGTCTTGCCGAGAAAGCTATCGGTAGACATGACTTATTTTGTTGAAGTATTTCGCCCTTGTGTTTTAGGGTTGTGACGGTTATACAGAGCCAAACATAGTTCTTTTGCCCAACTGCTTTAGAGTATTCGGAGGAGGAACCCGCCTTGCAATACCGAGGACAATCTGCGCGCCAGACACATCGTCATTGAAGCCTGGTTCAGGGGCTACTAAGGGAGTCCTGGATTAGGGGGTCCCCGGGCGTCTGGGCTATGTGATATGGGCCGGACTAATGGGCCAACCAGATACAAGATAGAAGGCCTTCCCCCGTGTTCGGATGGGACTCTCCTTTGCGTGGATAGCAAGCTTGGCGTTCGGATGTGAAGATTCCTTTCTTTGTAAACCGACTTTGTACAACCCTAGGCCCTTCTAGTCTCTATATAAACCAAAGGGTTTAGTCTGTAGAGGCGATCATAATCATATAGGCTAGACATCTAGTGTTTAGCCATTACAATCTCGAGGTAGATCAACTCTTGTAACCCCTATACTCATCAAAGCCAATCAAGTAGGAAGTAGGTTATTACCTCTATTAAGAGGGCCCGAACCTGGGTAAACATCATGTCCCCTACCTCCTGTTACCTTCGTTGCTCAGACGCACAGTTCGGGACCCCCTACCCGAGATACACTGGTTTTGACACCAACACCCCTCACGTTTGCACAAGAAAGGAGGCACCGTAGGACAGCACCATAAATAAAATATACAATCATACCAACCAAGATCACGATTAACCCATAGGACAAAATAGATCTACTCAAACATCATAGGATAACCATAGATCATTGGGAAATAATATATGGAGTTGAGCACCATATTTAAGTACAAATTACAGTGGGGAGAAGAGGTGTTACACTACTGCACAGAGGGGGAGAAAGTTGGTGTTGACGGTAGCAAGATTGTTGATCTAGTTCGTCATCATGACCGTTGCCCCTGCGGCACTCCGGCGCCACCGGAAGCGAGGGGGAGAGAGCTCCCCTCCTTCTTCTTCTTCCTTTCCCCCCCTAGATGGGAGGAGAGTTCCCCTCCGGTCCATGGCCTCCATGGCGGCGGAGGGGCAGGAGCCCCTCCGAGATTGGATCTCCCTCTATGTTATCTTCTGTTTCGCATTCCCCGGATCTGGCCAAAAACCGTTTCTTATATTCCTAGAGATCTGCAATTCCGATTGCGCTGAGATTTTAACATGATTTTTTTCCCGGATATAAGCTTCCTTGCACCCGAAGTAGAGCTCCAACCGATATTCAAGGAAGGCGCAACCCACCACCACACGCCAGGGGCCTCTGGAAGGCCCTGGTGTCTTGTGGGCTGTGTGGGCCTCCGTTTGTGGTGATTCCAACTCCCCAAAATCACATATATTCCAAAATAATTCTCTGTAAAAATTTATTGCATTTAGACTTCATTTGATATGGATACTCTGTGATAGAAAAAACATGCAGAAAACAGGAACTGGCACTAGGCACTAGGTCAATAGATTAGTCCAATAAATCATATAGAAAGTTGCCAAAAAATATGTGAAAGTTGTATAATATTGGCATGAAGCAATAAAAAATTATAGATACAATGGAGATGTATCAGCATCCCCAAGCTTAATTCATGCTCGTCCTCGAGAAGGTAAATAATTAAAAAGATAATTTTTGATGTGGAATGCTACCTAGCATAAATTTTATCATATATCTAATCATGGCATGAATATTAAGACACGAGTTATTCAAAGGAATAGTCTATAATTTTACATAAAGACATCAATACTCAGGCATCCCAACAAACAATCTTGCCTTTCAAAATATCAACGCTGAAGAAAGCTATCCCTACAAAATCATATAGTCCTGTCATGCTCTGTCTTCTTAACACAAAGTATTTATCATGCACAATCCCGATGATAAGCCGAGCAATTGATTCATACTTTTTAACGGGCTTCAGATTTTTCAACCCTCACGCAATACATGAGCGCGAGCCATGGATATAGCACTACGGGTGGAATAGGTTATGATGATAGGGGTAAATATAAAGAAGACAAAAAGTAAGAAAGTCTCACATCGACACGGCTAACCAACCGGCTATGGAGATGCCCATTAATCGATATCAACGTGAGGAGTAGGGATTGCCATGCAACAAATGCACTAGGAGCTATAAGTGTATGAACGCTCCATATTAAAACTAAGTGGGTGTGCATCTAATCCTATAATGAAAATTTTCCACTAGTATATGAAAGTGACAACATAGGAGAATCTCCATATGAGAAACATGGTACTACTTTGAAGCACAAGTGTGGTAAAGGATACTAATAATGCCCCTTCTCTCTTTCTTCATTTTTTCTATTTTTCCTTTTCCTTTTTTCCTTTTTTTCCTTTTTTCTCTCATTATCGGGAGTCTCTGTGACGCCTCGAGACCGATGTGCCACGGGTCTTCCAGTTATTCGCTGACGTTGTCATGTCATTTGCTTGCGTGTTGCATCTTATCTTGTCATCATGTGCATTGCATCATCATGTTTTAAAACTTGCATTCGTCCGGGTTCTCCGAGTTCTCTCCGTTGTCCGTTCTGAGCCCAACCACACTTGCACGCGCCCGCGACATGTCCGAAATAGTATTTTATAAGTGGCTGGGAAATGTTCTCGGATTGGGTTGAAAGTTGGCATGCGGTGTTTTTATAGTGTTAGTAGGTCGCCTGCCAAGTTTCATCGCATTCGGGGTTCGTTTGATAGCCCAAACGTTAAACTATAGCGCACTATAGCCGGTCTATCGTCGGACGTTTTCGGTCTTCGGAAACAGTCGCCGAGCCTCTCCTCTTCTCTCTTCTCAGACCTTTTCCTTCTGCACTACCTCTCACCGCTAGGCCCTACCTAACCTCTCTCGTCAGCCCGCGGACCTCCTCCCGCGCGCGTCCGAAATCTGTCCCGGACCCGACCCGGACTGTCGCCACCGTTGTGTCTGGATCATCCCCAAACATCTACAAAACGTCTCCGTTTTCTTATTTGGGCTCCCTAGCCTATTTTTCTCGACCGTCCGATTACGATCGTAGGGACGGATTAGCCCCTACCCAAATCCACTCAGTATTTATAACTAGACCAAACCCTATAATCTAGGATTATGTCCCATCCATCCCATCCCCATGCCGCCGCCACTTCTCTTGTTCTCAGCGCCGAACCAACCAACCAACAAGCCTCCATCTTGCCTGATCCAAACCCAATCCCCATCAATCCAAAAATCCTCTCGGCCTCCATCCAGGGCCTCATCCCCCCCTCCCGTGCCTTGATCGAGTATGGATCGAGAGCAGCGCCGTCAGGCCCCGAGCAACACCGCGCCATGGCCCCCGCCGTCAAGCCACCACTCCTGCCCGCGGAGCCCCTCGTCCCCGTGCCCCTGTTTCACTCGGACCCCGTGACCATGGGGAGGCTATGCGAGCGGCACTGCTGCACCTCGTCACCATTACCTGCCCGCCGAAGTCCCCTGTCCGCCGTCTCTCGTTGCTTCCTTCCCATGAACCTTCTCTGAACCTCTCTCTCTCTCTTTTCTTCAGTCAACAGCAGCAGTCGCTGCATTCTCTCGCCGGTGAGCCCTGGGGATGAGCCGTGTGCCCCTTCCTCCTTCCCCACGCCTGGATCCGCCGACGCGCCGTCCCGGAGCCCTGCGTCCAAGTCCCGCGCCCCCACGACCTCGCTGCAGCTCGGCGCCGCCGCAAGTCCACGTCGTCGACGGCCTCTGCTTCCCCTACAATAGAACGAGCGCCTATCTACATTGACCGACCAGCCTCGGCTCGTCCATGGACGCGCTATGCCATGGCCTTGTAGCTCCCCTCCATCGCGCCCGGCCCCATTCGCCTCCACATCGTCCCCATCGCCATGTCCGACCGCGGGCGTCGCCGCTGCATCCCCTGCTTCACGATGAGGCGCGCCCCTCATTGACTTGATCCAGCACCCGAGTGGGCCGGCCTGCCAGCGCCCGAGGCCCAGATGCGCCCCCTGCCAGCCTCCCTCCTCCACCGCATGGGCCGAGGCCCATGGTGAGACCAGCTGCGCGTCCTCCTTTTTTTCTTTTTCTTTTCCATTATTGGGCCCAGTTAGTTATAGCCCATGTTGTTTTTTTTCTGAACAAATTTTTCTAATATCCAGTGTAAAACAGATTTGCAGAAAAAACCCTAAGCTCCATGCATATCATAACTCACCAACCATGGATCTTTTGTAAAAACATTATATATGTAAAATGCTTAGAATTTCATCTAGTTTAATAATATGAAACTTTCATCTATGTTTAAACTGTTTAAAAAGCTGTTTGTTTAAATTTTCTTAAATAACTTGCTAAAACGGTTTGTAACAAACTTCATATGTAAATGGGGTAGAAAAATGCCTAGTTTAACATGGTGTACTCACTTTGCATGTTTAATAACTCTAAAATTGTGTTTAGGGCAGAACAGTACCAAACCTATAATATTGCACATGAGGTTTTCCGGACTTGTTGTTTGTTGTTCCGGCCTCATTTAAACTTGCCTAGATAGATAGTTTTCATTTGCTTCATCCTCTTGCCATGTTTAACAACATTTAATATTGTTTGGTACATAAATGAGATTAAACTAAATAACTTGAATGTGGTGTTTCGTCAATATGCAACGGAGTTGCATGTTGAGCTCCACTTAATTTGTAGGATTGTTTGTGCATTTTGCATGCCATGCCTCATTAAATCGGACATGCACCATACTTGTTTGTGCATCATGCCATGTCTATGTGGTGGTTTTTCACTATGTTGTTTGCTTTCTTTCCGGTGTACTTCTTCTCGGTAATCCGGTAAAGTTGCGTATGTGAGGATCCGTTGGCTACGTCCGTTTGTCTTCTTCATGGACTCGTTCTTCTTCCTTGCGGGATTTCATGCAAGATGACCTTACCCTCGAAATCACTTCTATCTTTGCTTGCTAGATGCTCGCTCTTTTGCTATGCCTATGCTGCGATACCTACCACTTGCTTATCATGCCTCCCATATTGTTAAGCCAAGCGTCTAACCCACCTTGTCCTAGCAAACCGTTGTTTGGCTATGTTACCGCTTTGCTCAGCCCCTCTTATAGCATTGTTAGTTGCAGGTGAAGATTGGAGTTTGTTCCTTGTTGGAACATGATTATTGTTGGGATATCACAATATCTTTTATTTAATTAATGCATCTATATACTTGGTAAAGGGTGGAAGGCTCGACCTTATGCCTGGTGTTTTGTTCCACTCTTGACGCCCTAGTTTCCGTCATATCGGTGTTATGTTCCCGGATTTTGCGTTTCTTACACGGTTGGGTTATAATGGGAACCCCTTGATAGTTCGCTTTGAATAAAACTCCTCCAGCAAGGCCCAACATTGGTTTTACCATTCGCCACCTAGCCTCTTTTTCCCTTGGGTCGGCCAGCCCAAGGGTCATCTTTATTTATACCCCGGGGCCAGTGCTTATCTAAGTGTTGGTCCAACCCAGAGCACCGTGCGGGGCCGTCCCTTGGCAACTTGGGTTACGTTGGCTCCCGTACACTTAGCTTATCCGGTGTGCCCTGAGAATGAGATATGTGTAGCTCCTATCGGGATTTGTCGGCACAGGGGGTGGTCTTGCTGGACTTGTTTTACCATTGTCGAGGATGTCTTGTAACCGGGATGCCGAGTCTGATCGGATTGTCTTGGGAGAAGGAATATCCTTCGTTGACCGTGAGAGCTTGTGATGGGCTAAGTTGGGACACCCCTGCAGGGATTTGAACTTTCGAAAGCCGTGCCCGCGGTTATGGGTAGATCGGAATTTGTTAATGTCCGATTGTAGAAAACCTGAAGTTGATCTTAATTAAAATGCATCAACCGCGCGTGTAATCGTGATGGTCTCTTCTCGGCGGAGTCCGAGAAGTGAACACGGCGTTGGAGTTATGTTTGGCGTAGGTTGTTCTATGATCACTTCTTGATCATAGTTTTATCGATCGTGCCTTGCCTTCTCTTCTCGCTCTCATTTGCGTATGTTAGCCACCATATATGCTAGTCGCCTGCTGCAGCTCCACCTCATACCTTTTACCCAACCTATAAGCTTAAATAGTCTTCATCGTGAGGGTGTGAGATTGCTGAGCCCCCGTGACTCACAGATACTTCAAAAACCAGTTTGTAGGTGCCGATGATACCGTACAGGTGACGCAACCAAGCTCAAGGAGGACCTCAATGAAGATCGTGTTCTTTATGTTGTTCCGTTTCTAGTTGATCAGTAGTGGAGCCCAGTTGGGACGATCGGGGATCTGTGTAGCTTTTGGGGTAGTCTTCTTTTATTTTGGTTTCGTAGTCGGACCTTGATTGTATCTGGATGATGTAATGCTTTATTCATGTAATTGTTGTGAAGTGGCGATTGTAAGCCAACTATGTATCTCTTTCCCTTATGTATTACATGGGTTGTGTGAAGATTACCTCACTTGCGACATTGCTTTCAATGCGGTTATGCCTCTAAGTCGTGCTTCGACAGGTGGGAGATATAGCCGCATCGAGGGCGTTAGAGTCTCATCCCGACTTGTGGGGGAATCTTAGTCGCCATCATCCTTTCCTCACTGGGGCACTGCTCTAAAAATGAATAATGATGATCATCACACTTCTATTTACTTATAACTCAAAAGAAATAAAAATTACAACTCGATACCTATGACAAAGTATGACTCTATATGAATGCCTCTGGCATGTACCAGGATGTGCAATGATCTATTGTAACATGTATGAAAGATGATGAACGGTGGCTGAGCCACAACTACTATGTCAGCTATATGATCACGCAAAGAAATATGACAATGAATGCTCAAGTCATCAAACGGAAGTGGTGGAAGTTGCATGGCAATATATCTCGGAATGGCCGTGGAAAAGCCATAATAGGTAGGTGTGGTGGCTGTTTTGAGGATGATATAATAAGGCTTATGTGTGATAGAGTGTATCATATCACGGGGTTTGGATGCACTGGCGAAGTTTGCACCGCGTCTCGATGTGAGAAAGGGCAATGCACGGTACCATAGAGGCTAGCAAATTGCGAAAAGGTAAGAATGCGTATAATCCATGGACTCACATTAGTCATAAAGAGCTCATATACTTATTGCAAAAGTTTATTAGCCCTCGAGGCAAAGTACCACTACGCATGCCCCTAGGGGCATAGATTTGTAGGAATCACAAACGGTTTTCTATGTGAGATTATACGTGCATGCTTAGTTTGCATGCTTCGGGAATCATGCTCCAACTTCATAGCATAACGAGATACTATACGTGCATGCTTCGGGAATCACAAACCTTAGCACCAATATTCTTACTAAACACAACCATTTACTCGTACCTCCCACATATTCCATCTCTATATCGCAAAACTATTGCAAGGAATCAAACATATCATATTCAGTGATCCATAAGTTTTATGTAGGATTTTATGACTAACCATGCAATCAACCAATTCCGGTTGACTCTATAAATAGATCTAAGTGAAGCATGAGAGTTTAATTCTTTCTACAAAAGTCCATGCTCTAATAAATATAAGTGAAGCAAAAGAGCATTCTTCAAATAACGGTTTTCTATGTGAAGAGAAACATGCAATCCAAATTTCAAATGATATAAGTGAAGCACATGAAGCATTCTATAAAGCCATACTCAAAAGATATAAGTGAAGTGCAATGAGTATTCTATAAATCGACCATGGACTATATCATACCATAATGGTGCTTAAAATAAAAATGAAAAATAAACACAAAAGATGCTCCAAGATTTGCACATATCACGAAACGAATGAAAACATACCGATACTTGTTGAAGAAAGATGGGATGCCTTCCGGGGCATCCCCAAGCTTAGACGCTTGAGTCTCCTTGAATATTTACTTGGGGTGCCTTGGGCATCCCCAAGCATGAGCTCTTGCCTCTCCTCCTTCTCCTCACATCGAGACCTCCTCGATCTTCAAACACTTCATCCACACAAAACTTAACCGAACTTTTCGTGGCAGGGTTAGTGAATATGGAAATGAAATCCAATCATGTACTACTGTAACATTATTGTATAATTATAAACAAACATTAACCACTGTATGCTATCACAATTCTATGGACCCAAGTCAAGGAGGCTTCAACAAGAATTCGAACATACGCAAATAATGAAGCTATAAAAGCAATCTTTGAAAACAGGACAGTCTGTAAAGATTTGAACATCCACCATACTTCTGTAACTCAAAAAATTCTGAAAATTAGGAAAAAATAAACATTTTGTATATAAAGACAGTACAAAAAGTTTCAGACCTGTTTGATGTTAAAGTAAAAAAAATTGTAAAATCGATCACTACAGCCAAAGTTTATGTTTTGCACCGCACAAACCAACAAGCAATTTAATCATCCTAAAGGCAAACCTTGGCACATTATTTTTATAATACAATGGAATTGTACAAGGGTATAATTATTTTTGTGAGAATCTTCATGAAAAATTCTACAATGTTTCCATGAGCATGCACACAAGTGTTCAAGGTCGACCCTCACTTCTCCATTGCATAACTTCAATCGCTTCTCTTTTGTGAAAAAGTTTTTAAGTTACCCTCTATTTTTTGTTTTTAAACTTTATAAAAGCACTCTACAAAAAGAAATGACTCTCAAAAATTTTCGGGTTGTCTCCCTAGTAGAGCTTTGTTTGAAGCCATTAAGCTAGGCATAAAGTGCTCAAGTAATGAATCCACCCGGATCCCAAGGTATATCAAAGCCAATTTTAATTAACAATGATTTGGCATTTAGTAATGAGCACAAAGCAACATATATCATGCAATGATAAATTCTAACTCTCTTCCTATGCATAGGCATGTCGTACAAGAACAATTCATGCACATCAATTAAAGGTCAATACATAGCATAAGAAGTTTCTTGCAATTCTTTCATGTTGGAAACATAGAGAGGCGGAGATGTAGTTCCTCTCTCATAATAATTGCAAGTAGGAGCAGCAAGAAAATGCATAATACATTCATCAAAATTATCATTTGCAACGGTAAAAGGCAACCCATCAATGTCATCCTTAATAAGTGCAAACTTCTCCGATATAGTGTAGTTTGGAGAATTCAAAAAGATAATAGGACTATCATGTGTGGGTGCAATAGCAACAATGTCATTCTTAACATAAGGAACTATAGCAAGTTCATCTTCATAATCATAATTCATAATGGAATCATGGCCACAAGCATAGCAAGCATCAAGTTCATCAAAAGGGATATTTCAAACGAATCAACAGGATCATAGCAATTATCATGGCATTCATCCTTTGGTAAGAACGAAGGGAAATTAAACAATGTATGAGTTGAAGAGTTACTCTCATTGGAAGGTGGGCATGGGTGATCAATCCGCTCTTCCTCCATTTATTCTCCGCTCTCCTCCTCATCTGTTTCATCCAATGAGCTCACAGTTTCATCATTTTCTTCTTCCATAGACTCCTACAAAATTTTAGTCTCTTCTTGGACAGCTGAGGAGTCCTTAATATATGGTTTAATATAGGCATTATAAGCATAATTATCATAACAGTATTTAAGTATGGAAAGATTTTCAGATTTGTAAAGATTAGGATCATACTTTTCAATCAAATAAGCAATTTCATAAGCACCCTTAAAAGCAACAAATTCTACAATTTGTTCAATATCAAAGTAATTATAAACACCTTTCGCATAAGAAGATACGATTCCATTATCAATAAACTCACATTGGTAGGGAAGGTGTTTCTTAGGGTCTTCAGAACAACAAGTAAAATCACATAATTCACATAAATTCCAAGCATAGCATTGCATAGTATTAATTTGATGTTGTAAAAGTTTCCCTTTTTGAGATAAACGGTGCCGCACAAAACAAGCATGCTCATCTAATGATTTTCCCTCAACCAAGCTAGTTGGGTTTTCAGCACGAGCACAAATGGATCGAAGATGATCCAAGTAGAAAGCTTCAGTAGTATGATAGATTTTGTGTGGTTCTTCAACCATTGTGTCGGGGGTTGGGTGCGACATATGCCAAAGGATGGCTTATCATGGTGGGGGCGAGTAGAACATCGCCGGTGCCTGGAAACGGGATGAGGCGTAGACATGCACGCCGGCGAATCTTACCCAGCTTCAAGGCTCTCCGGGGAGATAATACCCCTACTGCTGCTCTACGGGGTCTCCGCATGATCACTATGGCAAAGTGTTTACACGATTGCTCCTTGAGTTGTTTCCTGGAGGTAGGAGAGGGCAAGGCTAGCTCTCTCCCTACTATATGATCTGGTCTAAAGCTAATGGATTCCAACCCTTTGCATGGGTGCCCTGGGGGGTTTATATAGGCCTACCCCCCAGGGGTACAATGGTAATCTGGCTGGACGCGGGCCCAGCCGTTAGTGCCTCCGGCCTCCGTCTTCTCCGCCGACTACTGGGGCATGCCGATTGGTGGGCCCCGCCGACTGGCTAGGTACGGAGCCGACAGGCCGCGTCCGCCGCGGGCGGGTCTTGCCGGCTGCTGATTACTGTAGTCGTGCTTCTGATGACGTGGGCTTGGTCATGGAGTCGTGGCAACAGCCCCGCCGCCTGGCGGGCGATCACTATTGCCATTCTCCGTCACATCTGGTTGATGGTGCATGGGACCTGGGGGAGGAGCTGGCCGACTCCCGGGGGCCGACTCCCAACGAGTCCAACTGGTGGCGCACTTGCCGTCTTCTAGGGTCCCGCTGGCTGGTGGGACCCGCTGCCCCAAGGTCGTACGGACAAGCCGTCGGGGGCGCAGGATTCGGTCCACCGGTGCTGATGGCAGGGTTGGCATGGCAACAGTGCCACGCCGCACGGAGATCTCCGCGAGTACGGCGTACTGTAGCCATGCCTGCCTCTGGAAAGGGGTGGGAGCAGTCTTCACTGTAGCCACTCCCCGGTCATGTCCCTCTTGATGAGGACAGGGGGTTTGTTGGAGTCGCGGGCCGACTCCCCAAAGCCGGCTTCTATGGAAGTCGCTAGTCAGGAGTCGGCTTATCCTGAAGTTGTCACCGGGACTCGGCCACGAGTGGGCAGTCGGTTGCCTTGCCGCCGACTTCTCAGAAGGCGGCTCTTCGTCCTGGGGTCTTGAGGGGCGCAGCCTGCCCCGATGTCTTGAAAGGTTCTGGGGCTCGGGTTAGCCTACTCGTGGCCCATTACTCCGATAGTAGTCCCCGAAGCTGGTGAGGCGCCATGGACGATCGGTTGAGAAGCCTCAGCCATTTCTCTTTCCGGGTGCTCAACACATGGTTCTTGCTTGATTTCCGTCGGGCCGACTAGAAGGAGTCGGACCCGCCCAACTCTGACTTGCACAGTATTTCGAACGTCATGGCGGGATCCAAATGGCGTGCGGGCTAAGCTTCCAGGCTACCGCCCGTTCCGGGCCTCTCACGTGGCAACGCGCGGCCGGGCCAGTCTGCCAGCCTACGTGCGTGATGGGACAGGCCTGTAGGGGGGGCGCCATTACCGTGCCTCGATGCTCGAGCGGATCCGCTGTGGCCCGAGTGGACGGTTGGGATTCTTGTGAAGTTACTGCGCGTAGTAACATTGTTGTGGAAACGTGGGGGTCGTGGGGCCGTGGGCGCAGTAAATCCCACGACCGCCCCCTCAGCTTCGCAGCCCATGAGGCTATAAGTAGGGGGAGGAGGGGGCGCGGCAGAGCACGCGCGCCCCTCCTTCCCACTACTCCTTTCTCTTCTCCTTCTTCTTCTTCTTCGCTCCGCCGTGCGCCCACGCTTTGCCGAACGCCACGGCGATCAGCTCATGATGAGTTCTTCTTCTGGCGCTGCGCCTCCCTCTGTGCATTCCGGCACCTGGGACGGCTCAGAAGTTCATGACGACCACATCGAGTTCCTCCGCAAGACTCGTCGGCTCCCCGGCGAAGATTACGTGCGGGTGCGTCTTGCGCCGAGGCGGGAGATTTCCCCAGCGCCAGAGGAGGGAGAGCGGGTCATCTTCCGCTCGCCCTCCCTTAGCGGATTGGGGCTGCCGGCGAGCAGCTTCTTCCGCTCTTTTCTGGAGTTCTACGGCCTCCAGCCGCACCACCTCACGCCCAATATGGTGGTGTTGCTGTCCGCCTTCGTGGCATTGTGTGAAGGCTTCCTCGGAGTCCTCCCCACCCTCGAGCTCTGGGGGGGTTCTTCTTCTGCAAGATCGGCACCCAGGCTGCAGGCGTGCTGGCTCAGTGTGGTGCATTCATCGCCGTGCAGAGGTTGGGGGCCGACAACCCCTTCCCCATCATCAGGCTGATAAAGTCGGTGATGATATGGCAGCGATCGTACTTCTACATGAAGAGCGTCTTCGCGGGGGCGAATGGGTCAACCTGCTGGCCTTCGAAGCCGGCCCGCCGGCTGGGAGATTGCCCAACTGGTCGTTCCGGGCCAAGTCGTTGACGCTTGCGGGAGCCGGCGCCGTCACACGACTCCGAGTGCTGACACAGTCGGAGGGCCTGACTGGTTCGGACCTGCTGGCCGCTTTCATGGCGTGCCGAGTTCTCCCGCTCCAAGGCCGCCCCCACATGATATGCCAAACGAGCGGGCGCCGTGACCCGAGTCAGATGTGCACCAAGGACATGCCTCACGAGGAGGTGGCCTACATGGTGAACTACCTCTCGGATAGCAAGCTGCTGGAGGACTGGCGGTTCGGCAAGGAGCCGTACTCCCGCGCCAACCCCCCACCTACAGTGAGTTGCCCTTTCTTTCTTTCTTCGAGTTGTCTTCTTTCTTGCCGAGTCTGTTTTGTGCGACCTAACCAGTTGGCTTTGGTCAGAATCCCCTCCTCCATCCACCAGCCGGCACCTCGGGGCCGGCCCGCGAGTTCCTTGCCGACCGGGCGGAGAGCGACGTCGACGACCCCGATCTGGGGGCGGCGGCTTTGGAAGACGATGCCGAGGGGGGAGGCGGCCCGCGGCTCGGGGCCAGTCTAGAGGACTGGCCTGGCGATGATGAGGAGGTCGCCCCCCGCCCCCGGCCAGGAGCCAGTCATCCCGGCGCGGGCTCTTCTGCCGTGCCGGGTGCTCCAGGCGGCGGGAAGAAGTGCGGGGCCGTGCCGACTTTGTTCGGCAGTCGGCTGAAGAAGCCCAAGAGTTCGGCTGCGGCGACCAAGCGGGACGAGGCGGCTGCAAAGGCCATCCGCTTCCGCAAGGAAGTAAAGAAGCCGCCACTGGTCTCCGTGTGAGTATTCCGTCTTAATACTTTATTCTTTCTCTGTAGCTTTGTCTAAGTCTTTTACTGGCTTCCCTCGCTTCAGGGATCCCCTCACTCTTGAGAGGGTTGTCGCCGCCTCCGTCATTGGGTCAGCGGAGACGTCCGCCACCACTCGGCGGATTGACCCCGCTGCTGACCTCCGGGAGGCGACGGAGCGGAATGCGCAGGAGAAGCGCAATGAGGAAGAGGCCGCCCGCCTGGAGAAGGTGGAGGCCGATAAGGCCGAGGCCTCCGCCAAGAAGAAACTGGCCGAGGCCGAAGCCGTCGCCGCGACGAGGCGGCAGGATGAGGAGGCCGCGCACCGCCAATCGGCGGTGTTCGTCACCCCGCTGAACTCTGTGCCGCCGCCTTCGGAGTTCACGGGGCAGACTGGGGAAGCCGGTGGCGAGAACCCCATCCTGGGGAGGGAAGGCGGCGGCTCCTCCATGCCGTATGTGATTGTTCCGCCGCCACCTCCGCCGCCGTCTGGGAGCGCGCAAGGCGAACAGCCGGTGGATCCGCCGATGCCGCTGACTGAGAACGACGCCGTGGCGAGGCTACTCCTTCAAGTCGGCTCGCCAACGCGCCGCCGTCTTGAGAAGGCGACTTCGGCGCCACGCCCCCTGGAGACCGGCACCGCCAGCTCGGCGATCCCAGACGCCGAAGTGACGAGCGCCGCGCCCATTGGGTGGGTGCGAGGAGGCGGCACAGGGCTGCTGAACTAGGCGCTTCTAGACGTCCAAACGAAGCTTCGAGCTGAGGGCGACGCCATCCAGAACTGCAGCAAGGCGTACCTGGCATCACGGGCAGCGGTCCGAGTATGTTTTCTCTTTGGTCCTTGTTTTCTTGTTCCTCTCTGTGGGGGCGCGCCAGCGCACCCACTGGGTGTAGACCCTGAGTTTCGGGCCGGCTGCTGAGCAGGCGGCCCGTAATGTTGAAGAGCTGGGCAAGCGGACCGCCGACTTGTCGGAGAGCCGGAGTAAGTCCTTTTTCTTCTTTGCGGGGGCGCGCTGGCACACCCGCTGGCTGTAGTCCCCGAGATTCGGGCCGATTGCTGAGCAGTCGGGCCGGATCTCCCCGATGACCTTCTTTACTGATAACTTAACACCTTCTTTCTTCCTTCTCTTCAGAAGCCAACGCTATTCTTCAACAGTAGCTGAGCGAAGCCAATTCCGCGTTGCGCGCCAAGGGAGAGGAGTGCAGCAAGCTCACCACAGAGCGCGATCTGCTGGCCACTCAATTGGCAGAGAAGAGGGAGCTGCTTGCGAAGATGCATAAGGAGGCGGAAGAGGCGGAAACTGCCCTCCTGGCCGAGTTTGCGAGCGAGCGCTCCTCCTGGACTGACAGAGAGGCAATGCTGGCCTCCGGCTTCCATGAGATTGAAGACATTGTTGACGATGAGTTTCTTTACTTTCTTTCTTCGAGCTGCCGATTATAAATCGTGCCGACTCCTGATTTTCGACTTGCTTCTTCGTTTCTTCCATTTTTGGCAGACTTCTTCCCTGGGCACTCGCAGGCTGCCATCCAAGCCATCGAGGCTGACTGTGAAGGTCGGAGGGCGGAAGGCGCAGAGATCACCGCCGACACTCCCCGAACCCTTGATGAGCATATCCTGAGCATCGAGGCTCGCCTTCGGCCGACTCACCGGATGCTGCACCGGCTTCAACGTGTCGGTGCCCTGGCGATTGCTGCCCTGTGGCCAGACATGCAGGCTCCACGCACCCCCAGCCTGACTGCCGACTGGCTAGAGGTCGCGGCTAGTCGTCTTGAAGCCTGGAAGGGTTCCTCGGCCCGTGCTGGAGCGTGCTGGGCCTTGGAGTTCGTCAAGGCGTGGTATCCGGGGCTGCATCTAGACCGGCTGGCCACACTCCGGTCAGAGGCCCAACTGGAGCTGGCAGCCGTGGAAGATGCCCTTGTCAAGTGTGCCGCGGCGATCGCCGAGTACACCGACACGAGCATCTTCGTCCCCGAGCGGTCTAAAGACGGCGAGGAGGTACCGCCGGAGTGGTTTGGGATGAACCCAGACTACGGCGAGGACTCGACGGAGGTGATCAGCTCCAGCGTCGAGGAGGAAGGCGAGGTGGAGGACGGAGGCGAGACGGAGGCACCAGAAGACGGGGCAGATGGCCAGCCTCAGCTCGACCGCACCTCCAGCAACGAGCCGCGTGCGACCGAGCCGACTGCCGCCGGAGGCGATCAAGCCGAGACTGCCCAGCCGGCCGCCCAACGCCTGATGCTGCCGCCTCCTCGGACCCTCCGAATCCGTCTGCCGCGTCTTAGGCGGCCACCTTATCTTTATTTTATCTGCTTTAGTAGTCTCTGAAGAACTTGTTAATTCGCACAATTCCACCTGTGGGGTTGTATTTTGAACTTCTGCTCGAAGATTCGGCCAAGGGCCTATGCTATGTAAATATTTATCCGAATTCTATCTTTTCTTGCTCATTGCTCTTTTGGCTTCTTTCCTTTGCTGCTTTCCCTTAGTTGCCTGTCTTGCCAATCGGACAGCCGCTCTGCGGACTGCCGTTGGATCAAATGCTTGGCTACTTTGGGAAGGTGAGTACTTTAGCTGTTTTAGAGTTTTTTAGCAAGTTGAATAGAAGGCGGTGAGCCGACTACTTAATAGTCGGTTTGCGAAATCTATGTTTTATCTTTGAGTCCTTAGCCATTTTTCATGTGAACGCCCATTCTACCTTACTCCTGCCCACCGTACAGTCGCTCTGCGAGCTGCGGCTTCTGATAGGAGATGGCCTAGGCACCACACACTACTTGTCCGGCTGCAGGAAGCATTTCATAGTGCAAGGCGGCAAGTCCCCGGGCGGACCTGTCGAGCCCGGTGCCAAGCGGCATAACAAAGAGTAACATACTCGTAGGCATAACTTTTATCATATAGACAAAAGAGGGCAGTCCCCGAGCTCGTCTCGAGGGGGCCGAAGTCTTGGTACTTTAATACAAAAGGTAGCGTGGTACATACTGCATCAACTGTAAAATCTTCGGAGGAGATTTGCATTCCATGGCCGCTCTATCTCTTTGCCGGAGTCGTCCCTCTTGCGTGCTCGGGACTTCTGAGCGTCAATTAGGTAGTAGGAGTCGTTGCCCAGCACTTTGCTGATGATGAAAGGGCCTTCCCAAGGTGCCGGCAGCTTGTGCTGGCCGGCTATTCGCTGGATCAGCCGGAGCACAAGGTCGCCTTCTTGGAAAGATCTTGGCTTGACCTTCCTGTTGTGGTATCGGCGCAGGCTCTGCTGGTAGATGCTGGACCGGCTGAGTGCCAACAGCCAGCCCTCTTCCAGCAGATCGACGCCGTCTTGATGTGCTTCTTCTGCTTCCTCCTCGGTGTACATGGTGACTCGCGGGGAGTCGAACTCTGTGTCCATTGGGATGATGGCTTCGGCACCGTAGACAAGGAAGAAAGGCGTGAAGCCAGTTGACTTGTTTGGAGTCGTGCGCAGACTCCAGAGGACGGCTGGCAACTCATCAAGCCAGCAGCCAGCTGACCGCTCCAGAGGCTCGACCAGTCGGGGCTTGATGCCGGACAGGATGAGGCCGTTTGCTCGCTCCACCTGGCCGTTTGACTGTGGATGGGCGACGGACGCTAGGTCCAGTCGGATGCCCTATGTTGCGCAAAAACGGGCCAAGGCGCCTTTGGCAAAATTTGTGCCGTTGTCGGTGGTGATGCTGTGTGGTATGCCGTACCGAATTGTGATATCGGAGATGAAAGTCACGGCAGTCGGACCGTTCAGTTTCTTGATTGGCTTCGCTTCTATCAACTTGGCGAACATGTCCACTGCGACAAGTAAGTGAGTTAAGCCACCTCGTGCCGTCTTGAATGGTCCCACCATGTCTAGACCCCAAACTGCGAAAGGCCAGGCAATGGGGATGGTCTTGAGTGCAGAAGCCGGCTGGTGCGGCTTGGAGCTGAACTTCTGGCACCCTTTGCATTTTTGGACCAATTCCTTGGCCTCTTCTAAGGCAGTCGGCCAGAAGAAACCATGTCGAAAGGCTTTTGCGACGAGTGCTCTTGAAGCCGCATGGTGGCTGCACTCGCCTTGATGGATGTCTTTGAGAATTGCTTGGCCTTGCTCTGGCTCTACGCAACGCTGGTAGACACCAGTGACGCTGCGCCTGACCAGCTCTCTGTTGACTATGGTGTAGGCCGCCGCTCGGCATTGTACTTGCCGAGCTGAGGTCTCATCAGTCGGCAGCTCTTTGCTCACCACGAATTTGAGGATGGGCTGGGCCCATGAGGGTGCTGCTATTTCTTCGACTGCCAGAACTGTGACTTGGACAAGGGCGGCTGGGCTGGGAGGCGGCGGGTTGGAGTCAACAACCGCTTGCTGGGTTAATGAAGTCCCCAGGCCGACTGGCGCGGCTCTTGGGCCGAGTTCTGGAGTCTTCGAGCCCGCCGCCGCAGTCCCCGGGCCGGGTACTGCAGTCCCTGGGCCGGCTTCGACTGTGGTGCCTTTGCAGCCATCTGCCAAAATCCTCGTACCATCTAATGGGGCCCTGGAGTCGGATCTGACTTCTTCGGGAGGAGCCGGCATGAAGATGGAGTCTGATTTTGGTGAAGGCTTGACAGACGGATTGAGGAGGCATTGAAGGGCGACGCCGGATGGTATTTCTTGGCGGGTAGAGCCAATTCGTGCCAAGGCGTCTGCTTGGTAGTTGTCGTTTCTTGGCACATGGAGGAACTCGCACCCCTCAAAATACCCACTGAGTTGCTGCACGAGGAAATGGTAACTCGTCATGTTTGCATCTTTGGCGTCCCAGTCGCCAGATGACTGTTGGACCACTAAGTCCGAGTCGCCATAACACAGGATCCGGAGAATGCCAAGTTCTTTGGCAAGCCGAAGTCCGTGAATGAGCGCCTCGTACTCGGCGACGTTGTTGGAGGCGGCAAAATGGATTTGTAGTGCGTAATTGAGCTTGTCGCCATTAGGGGAAGTGAGGACGACGCCGACTCCCAAGCCGGTGCGCATCTTGGAGCCGTCGAAATGCATCCACCAATAGGTGGAGTCGGGCGCTGGAGATAGGTACTAGGTCTCGGCCCAGTTGATGAGAAAGTCGGCCAGTGCTTGTGACTTGATGGCGGTGCGGGGCTGGTAGTAGATGGTGTAGGGAGCCAGCTCTGTGGCCCACTTGGCCACTCGGCCAGAAGCATCTCGGCTTCCGATGATCTTGGCAAGTGGAGCCGTGCAGACCACAGTGATTGGATGCTCTTGAAAGTAAGGCTTCAATTTCTTGGTGGTAAAGTGTACGCCATAGCACATCTTTTGGTAGTGGGGGTAGTTCTGCTTGGAGGCCGACAATACTTCGCTTAGGTAATATACCGGTCTCTGGACAGGTAGTGCCTTGCCTTCCTCCTTGCGTTCCACTACAATGACCGTGCTGACTACCCGGCTGGTGGTGGTGATGTACAGGAGCATAGGTTCCTTAGGAGTCGGAGCCGCCAGAACGGGTGGAGTAGTCAGCGTCTTCTTCAACTGGAGAAAAGCTCCGTCCGCCTTGTGGTTCCACTCGAAAAAAGTGGTCTTCTTCATTAGATGGTATAAGGGGAGAGCTTTCTCTCCCAGCCGACTGATGAATGGGCTGATGGACGCCAAGCAGCCGATGAACTTTTGCACATCCAGCAGTTGGCTGGGTACCTCCATCCTCTCAATGGCCTTGATCTTTATAGGGTTGCATTCTATGCCACGTTCGGAGACCAGGAAGCCAAGGAGTTGGCCGGCTGGTACTCCGAAGACGCACTTCTCGGGGTTGAGCTTGATCTGGAATCGGCGCAGGTTCTCAAAGGTCTCCTTGAGTTCTTCCAGCAGTGTTCCATGCTTTTCCGTCTTCACCACCACATCATCCACGTAGACGTGGGCGTTCCCGTCGAGCTGCTTGAGGAAGCACTTCTGCATGCAACGTTGGAAGGTGGCGCCAGCATTCCTCAAGCCGAACGTCATGGTGAGGTAGTAGAAAGCTCCAAATGGCGTGATGAAGGCGGTCTCCAGTCTGTCAGCCGGGTTCAGCTTGATCTGGTGATATACTCAATATGCATCCAAAAAACTCAATAGCTCATATCCGGCGGTGGAGTCTATCACCTGATCAATTCTTGGTAGAGCAAAGGGGTCCTTGGGGCATGCCTTGTTGAGGCTCGTGTAGTCAATACACATTCGCCACTGCTTGTTCTTCTTCAGTACCAGGACCGGATTGGCTAGCCACTCTGGGAAGAATACTTCCATAATGAAGCCGGCCGCTAGGAGCCGGGCTATTTCTTCTTAGACAACTCTTCTCTTCTCTTTTGATAGGCGGCACAGGGGCTGCCTCACTGGCTTTGCATCAGATCGGACATGTAATTTGTGCTCGGTGAATTCCGTCGGTACACCTGGCATGTCTTTGGGGGACCATGCGAAGATGTCACGATTCTCACGGAGGAAATCGACGAGCTCGCCTTCCTATTTGCTGTCGAGGTTTGCGCCTATGACAGCGTACCTCTCCGGGTGCTCCGGGTCCAAGGGTATCTTCTTTGTCTCCTTGGCCGGCTTGAACGAACCCTCAGCCTCCGACTCCCTTGGGTTGGGCGATACCTCTGGCTTCTTGCCGGCCATCGCCACAAACCGCTCAAGGAGCCGCTTCTCGGCCGCGATTACCAGGGACTCGGCTAGCCGACTGCTCTCAGCCGCACAGGAAGACGACTTCCGGTAGTCGCCGGCTATGGTCAGAATCCCCCTGGAACTGGGCATGTTCATTTTGAGGTAGGCGTAGTGGGGGACCACCATAAACTTGGCCAGGATGGGTCAGCCAAGTAGTGCGTCGTATGGGCTCTCGAGGTCCACCACCTCAAACCAAACTGACTCTCGGTGGAAGTGCTCTTTGTCTCCAAAGAGGAGATCCATCAGGATCTTGCCGATTGGTGAGCAGGAAAGCCCAGGAACAATGTCGTGGAACACAGTCCGGCTATTCTGAAGCTGTCTTTGCTTGATTCCTAATTTCTCCATGGTGTCCTTGTACAGGATGTTGATGCTACTGCCTCCATCTATCAGAACTCGCAAAAAATGAGTGGCTTGACTATCCGTAGCAAAGGTGGCATCCAAGACCAAGGCATAGGAGCCCGGACTCGGCATCACCTCTGGGTGATTAGCCTTGCTCCAGCTGATAGGCTTCTCGGACCAGTGCATGAACTCTGGCGTCTCTGATGCTACTGCATTCACCTCTTGTCACTGCAGCCGCCTGCTGCGTCGATCATCAGCCATACTGGTAAACACCATGTAGGCTCTATGTTCTTCGGGGTATTCGTCTTGTATTGTGCCGACTGGCCTGACAGCCGGCTGCTGGGGCGGAGGCGGAGGCGGCTGCCCAACAGGCAGGGGAGGTAAGAGGCCGTCCCCTTTGGCGATCCTGGTGAGCCAGTGGCACTTCCGGGTGGTGTGATTCAACGGCTTCGCGCCGCTATGGAACTTGCAAGGACCATCTAGGGTTTGCTCGTAGGAGAAGGCCGGCAACCAGTTGGGCTTGCCGCCTTTCTGTCGCTTGGGCGGAGGCTGCCCATCCGGCTGCTGGGCTTCAACTGTCGCGACCTGCCGGCTGCTGGAAGCCGGCTGCGGGGCCTTGTGCTTGTGGTCGCTCGGCTGTTGTCGCCGACTTGCGTCTCCCGCCGGAGTTCTTGGAGCCTGAGGGGCCACTTTGCTAGTTGCGCTGACTTGAATCTCCGCCTTCATGGAGGAGTCGGCCGTGGCGTACTTGTCTGCTATGATCAGCAACTCGTCGAGGGTTTCTGGCTCGTCGCAGAGGAGCTTGTGCTTGAGGAGGGTGCCTTCTCTACACCCGGCGGTGAAGTACTTGATAGCCTGCACCTCGTGCACGCCCTCGCAGGAGTTCCGAAGCTCGGCCCAATGCATGAGGTAGTCGCGAGTCGGCTCGTCGGGACCTTGCATGCACAAGGAGAGCTGACGAGGCTTGGGAGGACGCTTGTACGTGCTGGTGAAGTTGCGGACGAATGCTTCGGTGAAGTCGACCCAGCTGTTGATGCTGCGGGGCCTCAGGCTGTTCAGCCATGTCCGGGCCGTGCCCTGGAGCATAAGCGGAACGTATTTTACGGCGACTCGCTTGTTGCTGTTCGCGATGCTGACAGCCGTGGAGTAGTCAACTAGCCAGTCTTCCGGCTTCACGGAGCCGGTGTACTTGGGCATGTCTCTTGGGAGCGTGAACCCTTTGGGAAAGGGCTCGTATCGAATGCGGGGCCCGAAACAAGGCGGACCCAACTCATCTTCTTCTTCCAACGCCAGGGATCGGTGAAGTCGGTCGATCCGGTGGCGGGCGTCGTTTTCCCAGACTCCCTCTCGGCGGCCAAGGCGGTCGCCAAGAGTCGGATGATCAACAGGCGGCAGGGAGACTCGCCTCTCCTTGCGAGGAGGAGGAGGCGGACAGTCGTCCCGTCGTTCCACTGCTCTCGGGCGGCCGTCTCGGTCGCGCTCTATGGTAATGTGAGTCCGACTGTGGCTGACAGCCGGATCCTTATCTCTTCTTCCTCGGGCACAGTCAATCGACGTCCAAGACGTCGCGCCTTGGTCTCGGCGAAGGTCGTCGTTTTGCCGCTGCAGCGCCCCCGTGCGGCAGCCGGCCTCGTTCTGCGTGGCAGCCGCGTCGAGCAGCCGCTGGACTCGCTCCATCATTAGGCGGCGCTCTTCGCCCTCGAAGTTGTCCAGCTCATCCGCCGCCGCCTGGGCGGCTCGAATGTTCTCCGCAGGGGTAGTGTACACAGGGCAGCTTGGCCCGAACATGTTGGTGATGGCTACGCCGCGCTGCTGGACCGCGCTAAGGCGGCTGGGCCTTGCTGGGGCCGGCGAGCCGCCAACAGCGCGATCCACCTCTCGCTGGTAGGCTTCTGACAAGCGTCTCATGCTAGCCAGCTTCTTCGCGCCTTCGACGAGCTAAAGGCGGCGCGCCTCCAACCTCTCCGCGTCAGCGTCTTCCGGAATGGGCGTAGTCAGGTCTTGTAGCGCCGCGCCAAGCGGATCATGCGCTCCTCCCCCGGGGAGCTCGTCATGACTGATGACGAGCACCTCGGTGACGGTGCTTCCGCCGCTCTCCGCACGAGGGAGAGGCTCGTCGTAGACCACCACATTAGTGGGGAACGCGTCGAGCGATGCGGTGTCGGAGTCGAGCAGCATCGGGTCGGTGGAACCTACGAACTCCAAGTCCACGGCAGGCTCGCCAGCGACGTGGAGTTGATCGAGGACGCCCGCGAGGAGGCTCTCGGAGCCGCCCGTGCCTGCGTTGGATGCAGGTTCATCGGAGAGGCGAACCTCGCTGACAAGTTTGGCCAGGCAACTGGCTGCGCAGGCGATCTCAACGCCGCGCAGCGCGTCAGCGCTGACTCCATCTGGCGTGCCTGGCTGGCTGCACTCGCCAGGGAGAAAAAGGGTTCCCTCCAGAGCAGGTCTCCGAACGGCAGTGCACCAGGCCCCATGGTGGGCGCCAAATGTCAGGGGTTGGGTGCGACATATGCCAAAGGATGGCTTATCATGGCGGGGGCGATTAGAACGTCGCCGGTGCCTGGAAACGGGATGAGGCATAGACATGCACGCCGGCGAATCTTACCCAGCTTCAGGGCTCTCCGGGGAGATAATACCCCTATTGCTGCTTGAGCTGTTTCCTGGAGGTAGGAGAGGGCAAGGCTAGCTCTCTCCCTACTATATGATCTGGTCTAGAGCTAATGGATTCCAACCCTTTGCATGGGTGCCCTGGGGGGTTTATATAGGCCTACCCCCCAGGAGTACAATTGTAATCCGGCTGGACGCGGGCCCAGCCGTCAGTGCCTCCGGCCTCCGTCTTCTCCGCCGACTGCTGGGGCCCGCCGATTGGTGGGCCCCGCCGACTGGCTAGGTACGGAGCCGACAGGCCGCGTTCTCCGCAGGCGAGTCTTGCCAGCTGCTGATTACTGTAGCCGTGCTTCTGATGACGCGGGCTTGGTCATGGAGTCGTGGCAACAGCTCCGCCGCCTGGTGGCGATCACTATTGCCATTCTCTGTCACATCTGGTTGATGGCGCGTGGGACCCGGGGGAGGAGCTGGCCGACTCCCAGGGGCCGACTCCGAACGAGTCCGACTGGTGGCGCACTTGCCGTCTTCTGGGGTCCCGCTGGCTGGTGGGACCCGCTGCCCCAAGGTCGTACGGACAAGTCGTTGTGGGCGCAGGATTCGGTCCACCGGTGCTGATGGCAGGGCTGGCATGGCAACAGTGCCACGCCGCATGGAGATCTCCGCGAGTACGGCGTACTGTAGCCATGCCTGCCTCTGGAAAGGGGTGGGAGCAGTCTTCACTGTAGCCACTCCCCTGTCCCGTCCCTCTTGATGAGGACATGGGGTTTGTTGGAGTTGCAGGCCGACTCCCCAAAGCCGGCTTCTCTGGAAGTCGCTAGTCAGGAGTCGGCTTATCTGAAGTCGTCCCCGGGACTCGGTCGCGAGTGGGCAGTCGGTTGCCTTGCCGCCGACTTCTGAGAAGGCGGCTCTTCGTCCTGGGGTCTTGAGGGGCGCAGCCTGCCCTGATGTCTTGAAAGGTTCTGGGGCTCGGGTTAGCCTACCCGTGGCCCATTACTCCGACACATTGGTTTAGTAGGTACAAATAATTTTTTTGGTATTTTGCGTTTCCTACCTGTCACATCCCTAGCTTCTGGTAATGCTCTAGGCTAGCTTCATGTGTGCATCATGTTTAAATTCTGAAACTTGAATTGAGGAATATTGGAAGCCTCAAAAAACTTAAATAAAAGAGGGGCAAAAACCCTAGAAATCTCATTCATTGCTCCAAAATGCTCTTCTTAAATGTTTGATAATTTTTGGTAAGGGTTCTGGTCCCAACCAAAATATTGAACATTTTTAAGGATTTATTTTTGGGACTTTGGATTTAAATCATTAGCTATTTGAATTTGAATTATATTCATATAATTAGAATATAATTTCAAATACCCCCTGAAATATTTTATAAGCTTTTGGAAAAGTCCATCTAGCAATATAAAATATTCAGAGGAGCTTTGGCATTGTTTGAATTATTATTTTAATTCAAAACAGTGGCAAAATAAATTAAATAAAACAAACAGAACAAAAAAAATAATAAAAAAGAGCAAGCCTACCTGGCCTTACCCGCGCAGCCACCAGAGCCGGCCCAGTTCCCCCCCCCCCCAGCCGGCCCAGCCCACCTCCCTCCTTGTCCTCCTCTTCCTCTGCCAGTAGGCAGAGGCGAGGCGTGGCGCGCGCCCGAAGAGCGCCGGCCACCTCCTGCTTCGCCGTGGCAGCCTCCCTGCCTCCCTCCTCGACGCCCGGAGACGCCACGCCACCCCCTCGGACCCTCTCACTCTTCCTCGAGGCCCCGCCCCTCTGCTCTTTCTCTCTCGCCCGAACCCGAACACAGCCGTCGCCGCCGACTAGAACCACCGCGGCCACAGGCCCTCCCCCGCCTCGCCGACGTGTTCATGGCCTCCGTTTCAACCTCCTCGTCCTCCCCATCGACTCACTCGACGCCGGATGCCTCAAAACACCGTCACCGGCCTCTTCTTCATCGCCGGCCGCCGCGGATCCCCATCATCGACTCGTCGCCGTCCGGCCTTCCCCGAGCCTGCTTCGGCGTCCGCTGCAACCGCCGTGAGCCACCGAACCTTTTCCCCCTCTCCGTTTCCTCTCTGGCACGCCGTAGCCGCCTCGCCCCTTTCGCCCGACTGCGTCGCCGCCTGCACTCACCGCCGACACGTCTCCGGCGACCATTTGGTCCGGGCGTCATGTCCAACATGTTCGCTGCCTCGCGTAGCTGCTGTAGGTGCCACGAACGCGATACCACGGCCGCAGCAGCCCCGTAGCCAGAAACAACCGAACGCCGGCGCCGCCTCGAGCTCGTTTCCGGCGAGCTCCGGCCGTCCCCGCTGCTGCCGCAAGCCTCCCTGGATGCGGGCGAGCCCCAGCTCCCCGCGCGTGCACTTGGCCGGCCGTTTGGTCACCGGAGACGCAAACCCGAGGCTCGCCACCGCGGCTGGCCTCGCCGGCGTCATGTCGCCGGTGGGTTTGACCCCACTGACCCAGGGTTTGACCCTGCTAATTAACCCTGTGACACTGACAGCAGGGCCCCACCTGCTAATTAATCCTAGATTAGTTTCTGTTTAGTTTTTAACTAATCCTAGTGGCCCCACGCGTCAGCTTTGACTAAGCTGACGTGGCTGTTGACTGGGCCCACATGTCAGCGACACTAATCAGCCCCAGTCACTGACCAGTGGACCCCACTGGTCAGGTTTGACCTGAACCTGCCCTGTTGACCTGATGACGTCAAGGTGATGTCATGCTGACGCATTAAATGATTTTCTGGATTTAAAATAAATCAGAAAATCCAGAAAATAGCTAAAACCTCTAAAAATCATAGAAAATTAACCGTAACTCCAAATTAAATAATTTATATATGAAAAATTATCAGAAAAATTCAAGGAATCCATCTGTACCATTTTCATGCATGTTAGAACAACTTATAGCTGCTGTTTAGCACAAATCAATTAAATGGCATTTGAATAATCACATATGGGGTTTAAATTTGAATCTTATATTCAAACCAACTTCATTTAATCTGTTGCTAGTTGCATTAGCTCAAAACACATTCATATTGCCATGTCATGAGCATGCATCATATTGTGCATTGCATTGATTGTGTTCCTTTCTGTGTTGCCGGTATTTGTCCCCTCTCGATAGACGTGATACCGATGATGTGATCATTGACACTGATGAAGACTCAATGTTATCTTCAGAAGTGCCAGGCAAGCAAAACCCCCTTGTTCATTCCGATACAATCCTACTCTCTCGCTCCTGCTCTTTTTTACTGCATTAGGACAACACCGATTCAACTGTTACATGCTGCGGTAGTTGAACCCCTTTATCCTTTGCATAACCTGTCATTGCCACAGTAAATAGATGAAACCCACTAGCATGAGTAGGAGTTGTTTGAGCCCTGTTGTGCCTACTCATTCATGCTTGTTTGTCATGCCTGCTACTGCTTAGAGTTGAGTCAGGTCTGATTCATCGGGGATGAATCAGAGGTGTGTGAACATGTCCTACTGTGTGTGAGCTAAGTGTGTGAACACGATTTGGTAAAGGTAGCGGTGAGAGGCCATGTAGGAGTACATGGTGGGTTGTCTCATTGCAGCCGTCCTCAGGAACTGAGTTCTGTGTTTGTGATCCATGATTCAGTTACTACCATACATTGGGCCCTGAAATACGACCCTGCTCGACTTCTTATTCACCCTAGCTCTCTGTCCAGGAGTTGCAAGTAGTTTCTGGTGTTTGTAGCTTACTGGAGGCCGTGGACAGCGCTGACCGTAGGGGTGGGCTGTGATGCGGTAGGTACGTGGCATGGTGTACCGGATGCCCGTTTGGTATCTCGGGAACCCTGTTCACATCGTTTGGGGCTGTGAGCGAAACTCCGGCCGGATCTCCTCATGGATGGAACCCGAATAGGCGATAAACCTGGACTAGAGACTTGAGTGTTTAGGTAGGTCGTGGTCTACACCCACGTCGGCTTTCGCTTGAAGTCTGCCGAGCACATGTCGTGTGCAGACGCTAAGTGGTGGAAACATGTATGAAGAAGTACACCCCTGCAGGGTTAACATCATCTATTCGAATAGCCGTGTCCGCGGAAAAGGACTTCTGGGTTGCTTATATCAGTTCATAGACAAGTGAAAGTGGATACTCTAAAATACGCAAGATAAGCGTGAGTGCTATGGATGGCGTTCTCGTAGGGGAACGAGAGCGGATCCATAGTGGTGTATTGATATGGTGAATATGTGGACTCGTGTGCGCCACCTCAAAAGAGTTACATTGCAGTCGTAGTTTAGGATAGCCACCGAGTCAAAGCTGGCTTGCTGCAGTTAAACCCCACCATCCCCTTTGTTGATAATGATGCATATGTAGTTAGTTCTGATGTAAGTCTTGCTGGGTACATTTGTACTCACGTTTGCCTATTTTATGTTTTTGCAGAGAGACTTCGGTCTCGCTAGTAGTTCCGCGTGGACTTCGACGTTTAGCTTGTTACCTCAGCTACGATCTTGTGCCCTCGGCAGGATCTGATAGATAGTCAGGCTTTTCAGCCTTTTTCATTTATAGACGTCTATACTCAGACATGATAGTTTCCGCTTGTGCTTTGACTTGTATGCTCTGAGTGTTGGGTCATGAGACCCATGTTTGTAATATCTCGCTCCTCGGAGCCTAATGAATAAAGTACTTGTGTCGTAGAGTCATGTTGTGATGCTTCGTTGTATTTGCACATATCGAGCATATTGTGTGTATGATTGAAATGCTTGGTATGTGTGGGATCTGACTATCTAGTTGTTTATCTTTAGTAGCCTCTCTTACCGGGAAATGTCTCCTAGTGTTACCGCTGAGCCATGGTAGCTTGCTACTGCTCTGGAACACTTAGGCTGGCCGGCATGTGTCCTTCTTCGTTCCTGTGTCTGTCCCTTCGGGGAAATGTCACGCGATGAATACCGGAGTCCTGTTAGCCCGCTACAGCCCGGTTTACCGGAGTCCTGTTAGCCCAGTGCTACAGCCCGGACCCACTTGCTGATGACCGACACGTTCGAAGCTGGGTCATGGATGCCTGTCCCTGTAAGTCTGTGCCACTTTGGGTTTACGACTAGTCATGTCAGCCCGGGCACGTTCGAAGCTGGGTCATGGATGCCTGTCCCTGTAAGTCTGTGCCACTTTGGGTTTACGACTAGTCATGTCAGCCCGGGCTCCTTATCATATGGATGCTAGCGACACTATCATATACGTGAGCCAAAAGGCGCAAACGGTCCCGGGAAAAGGTAAGACGACACCCGTGGGGATACCGTGCGTGAGGCCGCAAAGTGATATGAGGTGTTACCGGCTAGACCGATGTGACATCGAGTCGGGGTCCTGACAGCGTTGGTATCAGAGCTTGACTGCCTGTAGGATTACCAAGCCAAACTGGTCGAAGTGGAGTCTAGAAATTCTTTAGTTATATAAGGGAATTGATTGTGGGATGGAACGTAAGGCTCTTTTTACTCCTTATACCTCATGCCCTTCTGATCTGAGTCATCTTATCTTCCTGCGGGGATTAAGAACTAGGCTATCTCTTCTTTCCATCAGGATCACGTGTTACTAATCAGTAGACTTATAAGATTGTTGGGTTCAAGCCTCAGTTCAGTTCCTACTATCTTCTGTATGTTAACTGTTGATCTCGAAACCTTGATATTGTGCTTCTGAGTGGTTATGCCACCATTTTTGTGAATGTCTCAAATCTCTTCTGAGCATTTACAGCCGTTATGTTGTCCAAGTCATTCCAGGTTTCTAAATAGTCTGATGCATTTGCAAAATCCTTTTCCTCTGGTTTCGATGCTCCTTTATGCCAGCTCAATCACACTAATTGTTGAGTTGAGGTATTCTATTGCCTTGACATTATGTTGGAGTTACTATTATGGCCCTAGGTGTTTAGGGAGTCACCTAGTAATCTAGCAATGTTTTGTGATCCCCAGTGTGATGATTCTGGTTTTTATTCTCGAAAGCATCCCGTGATGCTACTTAGTAGTAGGTATTCTACTCCTGGGTTCTGAACCCGAGATTCACTCTACCCACTTCATGTTGATAGTAATTGCTAGTGCCTTTAGGATATTAGTAACCTTTGCGATAGTCCTCGAGGTTCGTGGTACATCCTTCTTCCAAATACCATGAACTACTTATGGCAGAAGTTCCTCGTTGAACTGAACGATCACAACCAGAGTGCTCTTGATGAGTTCTCCATTATATGTTATGACTCTGCCAGTCCTACCTCTCTGCATGGGTTATCTGGAAGAAATGTTGATCTCGCTCGACATACTAATCTATGCATCCACAACTCAGAAAATTATATGTTCCTTTGAGTTGTCCCTCTTTAGTTGTCTACTGACCTTCGTCTATCAATTGATAGTCAAGAGTATGTGTGCGTTCGTTTATCGATGCCTATTACTCTTGTGGTCCATCAAGCCATTCTATCGCGGAATGACTAGGAGAAACAAACTCCAGTACCTCTGCCATATCTAGGATTGGGTCAAAAAAGTTGTGCTCCACAGAACAAATTGCTAATCCAGCTTTTGTTCTGCTCTATCTTGGAGTATTACCATCTTTAAATCGGGATTGTTATAGGAATTGCACCCCATCCTATGAACTCCTGGTACAGTGATACTTCTTGTCGTCATTAGTCATTCCTCGGTCTTCGTGTTGATGCAACCGGAATACCGACAAATGAATTGTGCTGTGTGAAATCAATACTCCCAGCAACCTCGTTGCTTGGTAGTTAAAGGATAATAATTTCATTCTTAGTATGTTGGTTTTTGAATCATCCTTCTAAGACTGATCGTGCTACCTAGTCCTTATTTCGGTGCACCCTTCGATTGATGAGTTAGGATCTTGTCAAGTCCTCACTCATCTGATCATATCGTCTTGCCCTCAAAAGCAAGATTGTTCTCGAGCTTAGTAACATACCGGTGGTTCGTGACTTTCCAAATATCTTCTTGGAGGTGTTACCGGGTTGTCACCTGACCGCTATGTTGAGTTCGTGATCAAGTTGGTTTCTTGTGAACCACCTTCTCTCCAAGAATCGGTGTTAGATATCCCTGAGCTAGTTGGTTAAGCTAGACAACAACTTGGAGAGTTGGAGGATAAAAGCTTGCCTGACTTAGTTCGTTCCAAAGGGATAATCTTGTGTAGTGTGTGTTGAAGAAAGATGATATGTTCATCGATTGGTCCCTGTGATCAGTTGCTGGACCTATTGTCTTATCAATCCTTTGATTGAGGGTGGGCTATCGTCAAATCAAATCAGTACCAATGATGCTCGTAATGTTGTCTTATTCGTGGTTGATCCCTCGAGCATACACCATTACATCTTTGGTCTGACCAATGCTATCACCGTGTTCACTTAACTATGGAATTCCTTTTAAAAGGAAACCTAGATGAATTGTTGTTGAGCCCATTGACAACATCCTTATCTCCTCCATGGTCTTGTTGGACAACAAGTTAGTGTTGGAAACTTTTGAAGCATTTTCTTCATGCTAGCTCATGAAGTATTTGTTTGATGAAAGGAGTGACTTCCTCTTATACACGTGCATTTGGTGAAAGTTGCCGCCGTGAATTTGAGAAAGTTAGTTTTGCTTCCTCTGGAATCATCCCAAGTCAGTCATCCACACGTGCGAAGAATGCTGTGGTTTGAAGACTTGCAACCTTCAATCTATATGTATCCCTAGCACACCAAGGCACTGATTGATTGTTCAAGGAGAAGGAGTTCCTTCATAAGAGCTAATCCGGACTTATGTAAGGACTTCGATACCCTCGTTGATGGTTCCCCCTCCTGAACTCGGTAGTGTTTTATTATAAGACTACCACGTGGTCATGCTTGTCTGGGACAACGTGTTCACATGTTTGTAGCAGAACCAGCTCATGTTTTGGAGCTTACTATCGTAGTTCATTTCCCGAGAATCTCGCAACGTCATCTCGTCGATTTGTGTTGCAAACTTTCATTTTTCTTCCTAGACTCGATGAGCCTGGAATATTCTGACACCAACCAGATCTGAATCTCAGGCAGATATGATGGTTGGAACATTTCCCAAGAATTATAATATTGGTCGCGTGATAACCGGTAAAGTGGATGTCGTGGCCAACACACCCAGCCGGAAGACCTATTATTATAATATCTTGATTGATGAAGTTGGCCACCTCCCCATAGGGATTTCGTAGGGTTTACTCCCTAGTTGCCCCTATGGATTTTTGTGTTTCCGAAGTCCGACCTTTTACTTGATGTTTTAGATATCAAACCATATCTATGAATGGGTTACACTAGCACATCAAGGAGAACATTAAAAGCGGAGTGCTAAATGTCTCTCGGTCGATCATCCAGATTTTGTTCCTTGGCCCCGCCAAGGGTGAAATCTGAGAAAGTGTTATCTTCCTTTGCATCTGCATCTTCCACCGGTATTCATCATGGTAGTAAGTTGTGTTGCCAGGATCCTTGACACGGATATTGGTAAAATCTTGATGATTATGGAAATGCTCAAGTTCTTGAGAGCACGCGCAAGTGCTAGGTTTGATCGTCGACATTAACTGTATAGTGCTCTCAGTTTCCTCGGCAATGCTATGACCTTTTCAAACAGTGAATTCACTCTCTGTTGTTGGGTTCCTCCCCAGTTACCAGAATCATTCCCAGCATTTGCATTTTGTTCCTAGCTTGCACCGCCAATGTGCCATTCTACCATGGGTCTCTTCCATTACCGGTGATAAGCAAATTCATCCATTACGTTGTCTTCAACAAGGTAATCCACATCATCCAAGTCCGAGTATGCCATTCTACCGACCCCCTCCAAACGATCGCTCGAGAATTGTCTTAGGCTGGTTTAAAGAGTTTCAATGATCTCTGAATCAAAAGTAATTCTTTTTGCCACTTAAGGTAATAATCTACGAATCACCCTCCTCTAGGATGTTTCGTCGTGGTATCATGGCAACTCAACTCCTCGCTACGTTGACAATCGTTTACCACCTTCTTAGGTGTGGAATTGTTGTCTACCTAGTGAACCTTCGTCATCCGTTTCTTTCCACCCCTCTTGATGTGTATCCCGTGTCTCAACCCGAGAGATGGTCCTATGTCTCATTCCGTGAGTTGTTCGATCTTCAAGAAGATCGACCCTTCTAGAGTCTCCTTCTTCCCCCCCCCCCTGTCATGTTGACAGGATTTCTCAGAGCAAGACGACAAGACAAAGATGGTGTTCAAATCAACGTTCAACTGAAGTGCACCCTGGATCGTGAAGATTATACTAGTTTGCGCTTCCCCTTCAGCCTACCCTACGCTTGAATCTCGAGACGAGATTCTTGTTTAGTGGGGGTGAGTTGTCACATCCCTAGCTTCTGGTAATGCTTTAGGCTAGCTTCATGTGTGCATCATGTTTAAATTCTGAAACTTGAATTGAGGAATATTGGAAGCCTCAAAAAACTTAAATAAAAGAGGGGCAAAAACCCTAGAAATCTCATTCATTGCTCCAAAATGCTCTTCTTAAATGTTTGATAATTTTTGGTAAGGGTTCTGGTCCCAACCAAAATATTGAACATTTTTAAGGATTTATTTTTGGGACTTTGGATTTAAATCATTAGCTATTTGAATTTGAATTATATTCATATAATTAGAATATAATTTCAAATACCCCCTGAAATATTTTATAAGCTTTTGGAAAAGTCCATCTAGCAATATAAAATATTCAGAGGAGCTTTGGCATTGTTTGAATTATTATTTTAATTCAAAACAGTGGCAAAATAAATTAAATAAAACAAACAGAACAAAAATAATAATAAAAAAGAGCAAGCCTACCTGGCCTTACCCGCGCAGCCACCAGAGCCGGCCCAGTTCCCCCCCCCCCCAGCCGGCCCAGCCCACCTCCCTCCTTGTCCTCCTCTTCCTCTGCCAGTAGGCAGAGGCGAGGCGTGGCGCGCGCCCGAAGAGCGCCGGCCACCTCCTGCTTCGCCGTGGCAGCCTCCCTGCCTCCCTCCTCGACGCCCGGAGACGCCACGCCACCCCCTCGGACCCTCTCACTCTTCCTCGAGGCCCCGCCCCTCTGCTCTTTCTCTCTCGCCCGAACCCGAACACAGCCGTCGCCGCCGACTAGAACCACCGCGGCCACAGGCCCTCCCCCGCCTCGCCGACGTGTTCATGGCCTCCGTTTCAACCTCCTCGTCCTCCCCGTCGACTCACTCGACGCCGGATGCCTCAAAACACCGTCACCGGCCTCTTCTTCATCGCCGGCCGCCGCGGATCCCCATCATCGACTCGTCGCCGTCCGGCCTTCCCCGAGCCTGCTTCGGCGTCCGCTGCAACCGCCGTGAGCCACCGAACCTTTTCCCCCTCTCCGTTTCCTCTCTGGCACGCCGTAGCCGCCTCGCCCCTTTCGCCCGACTGCGTCGCCGCCTGCACTCACCGCCGACACGTCTCCGGCGACCATTTGGTCCGGGCGTCGTGTCCAACATGTTCGCTGCCTCGCGTAGCTGCTGTAGGTGCCACGAACGCGATACCACGGCCGCAGCAGCCCCGTAGCCAGAAACAACCAAACGCCGGCGCCGCCTCGAGCTCGTTTCCGGCGAGCTCCGGCCGTCTCCGCTGCTGCCGTAAGCCTCCCTGGATGCGGGCGAGCCCCAGCTCCCCGCGCGTGCACTTGGCCGGCCGTTTGGTCACCGGAGACGCAAACCTGAGGCTCGCCACCGCGGCTGGCCTCGCCGGCGTCATGTCGCCGGTGGGTTTGACCCCACTGACCCGGGATTTGACCCTGCTAATTAACCCTGTGACATTGACAGCAGGGCCCCACCTGCTAATTAATCCTAGATTAGTTTCTGTTTAGTTTTTAACTAATCCTAGTGGCCCCACGCGTCAGCTTTGACTAAGCTGACGTGGCTGTTGACTGGGCCCACATGTCAGCGACACTAATCAGCCCCAGTCACTGACCAGTGGACCCCACTGGTCAGGTTTGACCTGAACCTGCCCTGTTGACCTGATGACGTCAAGGTGATGTCATGCTGACGCATTAAATGATTTTCTGGATTTAAAATAAATCAGAAAATCCAGAAAATAGCTAAAACCTCTAAAAATCATAGAAAATTAACCGTAACTCCAAATTAAATAATTTATATATGAAAAATTATCAGAAAAATTCAAGGAATCCATCTGTACCATTTTCATGCATGTTAGAACAACTTATAGCTGCTGTTTAGCACAAATCAATTAAATGGCATTTGAATAATCACATATGGGGTTTAAATTTGAATCTTATATTCAAACCAACTTCACTTAATCTGTTGCTAGTTGCATTAGCTCAAAACACATTCATATTGCCATGTCATGAGCATGCATCATATTGTGCATTGCATTGATTGTGTTCCTTTCTGTGTTGCCGGTATTTGTCCCCTCTCGATAGACGTGATACCGATGATGTGATCGTTGACACTGATGAAGACTCAATGTTATCTTCAGAAGTGCCAGGCAAGCAAAACCCCCTTGTTCATTCCGATACAATCCTACTCTCTCGCTCCTGCTCTTTTTTATTGCATTAGGACAACACCGATTCAATTGTTACATGCTGCAGTAGTTGAACCCCTTTATCCTTTGCATAACCTGTCATTGCCAGAGTAAATAGATGAAACCCACTAGCATGAGTAGGAGTTGTTTGAGCCCTGTTGTGCCTACTCATTCATGCTTGTTTGTCATGCCTGCTACTGCTTAGAGTTGAGTCAGGTCTGATTCATCGGGGATGAATCAGAGGTGTGTGAACATGTCCTACTGTGTGTGAGCTAAGTGTGTGAACACGATTTGGTAAAGGTAGCGGTGAGAGGCCATGTAGGAGTACATGGTGGGTTGTCTCATTGCAGCCGTCCTCAGGAACTGAGTTCTGTGTTTGTGATCCATGATTCAGTTACTACCATACATTGGGCCCTGAAATATGACCCCGCTCGACTTCTTATTCACCCTAGCTCTCTGTCCAGGAGTTGCAAGTAGTTTCTGGTGTTTGTAGCTTACTGGAGGCCGTGGACAGCGCTGACCGTAGGGGTGGGCTGTGATGCGGTAGGTACGTGGCACGGTGTACCGGATGCCCATTTGGTATCTCGGGAACCCTGTTCACATCGTTTGGGGCTGTGAGCGAAACTCCGGCCGGATCTCCTCATGGATGGAACCCGAATAGGCGATAAACCTGGACTAGAGACTTGAGGGTTTAGGTAGGTCGTGGTCTACACCCACGTCGGCTTTCGCTTGAAGTCTGCCGAGCACATGTCGTGTGCAGACGCTAAGTGGTGGAAACATGTATGAAGAAGTACACCCCTGCAGGGTTAACATCATCTATTCGAATAGCCGTGTCCGCGGAAAAGGACTTCTGGGTTGCTTATACTCTAAAAATAGACAAGTGAAAGTGGATACTCTAAAATACGCAAGATAAGCGTGAGTGCTATGGATGGCGTTCTCGTAGGGGAACGAGAGCGGATCCATAGTGGTGTATTGATATGGTGAATATGTGGACTCGTGTGCGCCACCTCAAAAGAGTTACATTGCAGTCGTAGTTTAGGATAGCCACCGAGTCAAAGCTGGCTTGCTGCAGTTAAACCCCACCATCCCCTTTGTTGATAATGATGCATATGTAGTTAGTTCTGATGTAAGTCTTGTTGGGTACATTTGTACTCACGTTTGCCTATTTTATGTTTTTGCAGAGAGACTTCGGTCTCGCTAGTAGTTCCGCGTGGACTTCGACGTTTAGCTTGTTACCTCAGCTACGATCTTGTGCCCTCGGCAGGATCTGATAGATAGTCAGGCTTTTCAGCCTTTTTCATTTATAGACGTCTGTACTCAGACATGATAGTTTCCGCTTGTGCTTTGACTTGTATGCTCTGAGTGTTGGGTCATGAGACCCATGTTTGTAATATCTCGCTCCTCGGAGCCTAATGAATAAAGTACTTGTGTCGTAGAGTCATGTTGTGATGCTTCGTTGTATTTGCACATATCGAGCATATTGTGTGTATGATTGAAATGCTTGGTATGTGTGGGATCTGACTATCTAGTTGTTTATCTTTAGTAGCCTCTCTTACCGGGAAATGTCTCCTAGTGTTACCGCTGAGCCATGGTAGCTTGCTACTGCTCTGGAACACTTAGGCTGGCCGGCATGTGTCCTTCTTCGTTCCTGTGTCTGTCCCTTCGGGGAAATGTCACGCGATGAATACCGGAGTCCTGTTAGCCCGCTACAGCCCGGTTTACCGGAGTCCTGTTAGCCCAATGCTACAGCCCGGACCCACTTGCTGATGACCGACACGTTCGAAGCTGGGTCATGGATGCCTGTCCCTGTAAGTCTGTGCCACTTTGGGTTTACGACTAGTCATGTCAGCCCGGGCTCCTTATCATATGGATGCTAGCGACACTATCATATACGTGAGCCAAAAGGCGCAAACGGTCCCGGGAAAAGGTAAGACGACACCCGTGGGGATACCGTGCGTGAGGCCGCAAAGTGATATGAGGTGTTACCGGCTAGACCGATGTGACATCGAGTCGGGGTCCTGACACTACCCATAACTAGAGATAGAAAACAAGAGCACAAAAACATTACTTAGTGATAAAGCAAACAAGCACACACGAGAATATTCACCCCATTCTGTTGCTCCCCGGCAACGGCGCCAGAAAAAGGTCTTGATAACCCACAAGTATAGGGGATCGTTTTTAACCTTCTTCGATAAATAAGAGTGTCAAACCCAACGAGGAGCTAAAGGCAGAACAAATATTCCCTCAAGTTCTATCGGCCACCTATACAACTCTACCCACACTTCACGTTTCCTTTATCAGAAACAAGTATGAAACTATTTTGTTGGTGTGATGCTAGAACTAGTTTGCAAGAATAAAACTATAAGTACTTTGCAAGATAATAAAATTTAGGTGTTTAGAAAAAGGGTTTGTGTCAACAAGAAAGTTATTTGTCCCTAAGCAATCGATAACAAGTACCGGTAATCATTCTTGCAATTTTACATGAGGGAGAGGCATGAGCTAACATACTTTCTCTACTTGGATCATATGCACTTATGATTGGAACTCTAGCAAGCATCTGCAACTACTAAAGATCATTAAGGTCATGAAACCCAACCATCTCATTAAGTATCAAGTCCTCTTTATCCCATATGCCATGGCCCACCTACTCGGGTTTAAGCTTCTGTCACTCTCGCAACCTGCCATAAGCAAACCATGAGCATATTGCAACACCCTACAGTGGGGGGCCCTCACGTTTGCGCGAGAATAGAGGGCCCCGTAGGACAGTACCATAAATAAAATATACAATCATACCAACCAAGATCACGATTAACCC